>NC_073746.1:55248096-55543957 GCF_029784135.1 Toxorhynchites rutilus septentrionalis
ATCATTATTATATTGCCAACATTATTATGGTCAAATGCAAATGTTTGGAGAATCACTGGGGATAACTCAACGTTCGATCTCACTTATTTGAGAGAAATTCTCTAATAACGAGTCCCTTTTTCCCGAAACCAAGTTCAAAAACAAATTCATGCAAAGAAGCCTAATCAGCTGATAAAACTGAATTGCAATAAATGAACGGTTTCATTATGCATTAGCAAATAACGATGCATAACTTAATCGTCAGTCGTCCAAAAACCTTCGAAGACTCTAAATTGAAGGCATTGCCCAATGCGAATCCGTACCAAATGCAGAAAGAATATGCTTCAACATATGGAATTACTCATCAAAAGTGTCTTGAAATATCAACAAATATTCACGAGTAACGAATATGAATTCATTCCAGTATAAATTACTTTTTTTCAGTTTGAAACACACTGTCCTCATTATATTGATGACAATAGCAAACGAGTTCATTTCGGTGATGCATTTCATGTAATTAAAAAGCAATGAATTTGGGTTCCTGATGATTTGAAGTCAAACGCAGTGCTCGGTAAAATCGCTACAATTGAACTCGATACCGTGGTCCATTTCTTTCGTTTTTAAACGGTTTTATTTAGCTTCACCTGTTTGTATGTACGTTTGTAGCTTTGTAACTTTGTAAATTTGTAACTTTGTCTGTAGCGTTTTCCCGCATTAATACAAATTTGACCCCCTTCCTGATGACCGATTGATATGAAATTTGGAACACAGCTTTATCTTTGCAGTCATTATAAATCTGCGTATTCCATGACCTTTAAAATCCAAGATGGCGGCCGCTACAAAATGGCGGAATACACATTTTCTCAAAACCTCATCAATATGGGTTTTCCCAAAACCCTATCAATATGGGTATCAAATGAAAAGGCTTGACAAGTAGAATACAGTTGTTTATGAAAAATGCAAATCCAAAATGGCCACCACAACAAAATGGCGTCATATATATATTCTTTCAAAACTCCATCAACATGGGTATCAAATGAAAGAACTTGACTAGTAGAACACAGTTATTTATTAATATGAGTATCAAATGAAAGGGCTTGAATAGTTGATCAGAGTAGATCATGAAAAATCCAAATCCAAGATGGCCGTAATCACGAAATAGCAAATTACTTTATTAAACGGTTTTATTTAGCTTGAACTGATTGTATGTATGTTTGTATGTCTGTAGGGTTGTCCCATATTAATAGAAATTTGACCAATAGGAACTGACCGAATTCATAGAGCACCTTTATCTATGCTGTCATTTTGAAACTGCTTATCCAATTATCTTGAAAATTCCAATTCAACTGCCGCTACAAAATAGCTGATTCCATATTATCTCAGAAAAATGTTGATTGACATATTTGTATCAAACGAATAAACTTGACTTGGAGAACACACTATGTATTTTTTGCAATCCACTCAATATTGGTATCAAATGAAATGATTTGACTAATAGAATACAGTACTATGGTTTTATTGTGGACGGTTGAACGGTTGAATCACAATGATTAAACATAATAATGTACTAAAAGCTAGAAAATAATTAGGCAAGTAGCAGTTAGCAGTTATCACACCTCTTCTTGATTAGTCTAGGACATTGATAAAAGACTATATTAAAATCGTGGGGCACGTTGGATTTCCATTATGCACAATTAGCGACTTTATCATATGTCCCACGATGTTATTTTAGTCTTATCAATGCCCTAAATTAATGAAGAAGAGGTGTGATAACTGCTAACTGCTACTTGCCTAATTATTTTCCAGCTTTTAGTACATTATTATGTTTAATCACAATGAAACCGTTTAACTTTGTTTACTTATTCTATTTGAATTTATTGTTCAGCATAACAACGCTCAGTCTCATGTCCCATGAGGACCGGAAACACTAAAGTGGGAAGTACTACACCACCCGCAAATAATTGAAGCATCCGATTATTACTTGTTCCGTTCGATGGCACACGGTTTGGCTGATCTAAAATTTCGCTCATATCTATATATATAAAAATGGATTTCTGTCTGTCTGTCTGATTCTTAAGGACTCGGAAACTACTGAACCGATCGACATGAAAATTGGTATGTAGGGATTTTTGGGACAGGGAAGGTTCTTATGATAGTTCGAGACCCCTCCCCCCTCTCTAAAGAGGGGCCTCCATACAGATGAAACACAAATTTCTACATTATTCGTGAATTAATCAAGCAAACGAAACCAAATTTGCCATGTGGAGGTTTTGGGGTACAATAAATGTTTCTATGGTGGTTAGACACTCCTCCCCCCTCTCTAAGAGGGGGCTGTCATACAAATGAAACACAAATTTCTGCACAACTCGAAAACTAATCAAGCAAATGGAGCCAAATTTGGCATGTAAAGATTTTAGGGTGCAAAAAACGTTTCTATGATGAGTAGACTAGGATTGGGCGATCTCGGATCGATTCTCAGAAGATCTTTTCCATTCCGATTTCCGATTTTTTGGATCGATCTTTTGTACTCGAGAAAATTGAGAAAATCGATTTTTTGCTTTCGATCTTTTCGATCTTTTTGTAGATTTGTTTTTTAGTGTACATCGATTTTTTATCTCACCAAAGGCCAGCTAACATTTCTTTTAAACATAATGTCCACATTTGGATTGCTTCTTCTACGATTTACTAGAGTTCAAATGCTGACAGAGACAGAACTAACGGCAGCTACTGAGGGGATGAACTGTAACAGGCTGCGCATAGGATCAATGAACCTGATGTTGACATCAATTACTGACGAAATGTTGTTTTCTAGATCTGGCGCCAAAATCGAGAATCGGCTTCGACTAAATGACAGATGTGTGGCACGATTGGCTTTTATGGAATCATTGTTAGCTGAGTTCTGGGCTGTTGTTCAATTTATAATAATACTTGTTCGATTAATTTATCAAATAAAACGACTACCTAACGGTACAAGATGAATGCCCTATGGCCTTCATGCTGTGGAACAAGAGAAAATGCTTTTAATATTTGAATAGAAATATGAAATTTGTATTCCCTGTTCAAAGAAACGACAGTATTCATATAGGATAAGCATATAAATCGAAACAACCATTTAATTTTTCGAAAATCGATTCGGCAAAGATCGATTCACCAAAGATCGATTCTTTGGTACCGATTTAATCAGTGGATCGATCCCTACGCCGTTTGGAAAATCGATTCAATAAGATCGCCCAATCCTAGAGTAGACACTCCCCTCCCCTCTCTAAGGGGGGACCACCAAACAAATGAAATACTAATTTCTGTATTATTCGAGAATTAATCAAGCAAACGAAACCAAATTTGGCATGTGGAGGTTTCTATGGTGAATCAACACTTTTCCTTTCTCTAAGGGGTGGCTACCATACAGATGAAGCATATCAAGAACTAATCAAGCAAATGGAACCAATTTCGGTATATGGAGGTTGTAGGGGGCAATAAATGTTTCGATGGTGGTCTGACACACCTATCCTCTCTCTACTGCCACACAATTGAAACACAAACTTCTGCATAACTCAAGAACTAATCAAGCAAATGGAACTAAATTTGGGATGTGAGGGTTTTTGGGCTATGATGGTATGACACCCCTCCCTCCTCTGGAATGGAGGAGGGGTCCCATAAAAGTAATATACATATTTCAATCAAACATATTCCAACCAAACATGAAAATTGTAAATGTTCGGAAAACTCTGAAGAAAATGCGAAAATTTAATTCCCATATGTTCTACAATTTCATATTGACAAGCGTTATTAGTCCATTTGATATTTGCGCTATCGAAATCGATCGTTGTTCGAAAGTGGAAATAGATTTAAATGTGTTAAAACTCACTCCTCCTTCTTCTATCTATATAAATAAAAATGGATCGCCGAATGTATTGATAAGAGCAAAACTCGAAAAAGGAATTGTCCGATTTAGGGCTGTCTTCATTCTTCCATATTTTCAGTATTAAACATTTATTCCATGTAACGGAGAAACATGTTATTTGCAAGTGGATGAAAAAGATTGTACGAGGATTGTGTCTGAAAATAATTTGATTTTACAATGTCGAGTTTTGGTGGAGATACTGAACTTTTATAGTAAAATATGATGTTAAAGGGTAGATTAGTTGATCAATCAATGAACAGTTTTGCGATTGAACCCATGAACGTGAGCTTAGTAAGGAAACGTAAACGTGATAACGAAAAATAAATTTTGGGTGAGACGAAGTTTGCCGGGTCAGCTAGTATTATATAAAAATTGGCTTGATTCGTGGAGACCCGTGAAAACCGAAGACTTTTGCCGTAACGGTTTTCGAGTTCTATCAGAAATATAGAAAGACATTTTAGTTAAAGATGGCAATATTTTTAATGATTTATTTGTAACAATTTTTTCACAATTATTTTCGTGAAAAAAAAAGCAGAAAAATTTGTTTGGCATCTAATAATACACTATTCTTTTTTTTCGCAGTTATTCATAATGCTCATAAATACTTTTATTATATTTGTTTCACAATTACGGATACCAACACCGGAGGAACAAAAAAACATTTGGGGTGTTCTCTTTTAAAAAAGTGATCATTATTATGTATCAGTGACGTAGTGTTAACAGTGTACTTGCAAGGACATCAACCGACACTAAAGGAACGAATAAGCAACAACGGGAGGAGAAATACTTTGAACATATTGGTGTGCATTCTTCCCTGTTACTTCCAGTGTAAGCGAAAACAACCCAAAATGGTAATCACATGTTGAGGTAGTTGGTTGTATAGTAGTGTGCAGTTAACGATCTACTATGCAATCCGCTAGCTTGACTGGTGAGAAGGCCTGTCAACGGCGTTTCGCTATTGTACTTCTTTGTTAGAATAAGTATTCTTCTATGTTTAGTATATAGCCAAAATTATGATACCTTGCATGCTTAATAGGATATATTTTGTTAAAACTTTGGTGTGTTAGCGAAGGATTATCGATAGAATATGATTAGCTATTAGCAGATGAGACGATTTTGCTATTTGACTTCAATGTTTCTTCCACCACTTGTCACTATCTAATTTTTTCATTAGGCTTATGATTTCGGCTATCGATCGCTGTAGATTGCATCATACATTTTGAATCATTGTCATAACGATTAGTGTTATTGTTTAGTTTTGTTTCTGCTGATTCCCTGAGACCCTAACTTGTGACTATAGATGAAGTTTCACAAGTTTTGATCTCCGGTATTAGCGGTCGAGATTCAACAGGGACGAGCGAGAGGACACTCGCAGCCGCAAAACTCGTAGGTTCCAATGATATATTCTATACACACACACTATGTTCCCTTGGTAAGTAACTTCACCGGAACTCCCATTGAATATTCGAATAAAATTTTCACTGGCTGCTTTTTCGCATTTTCATAGCATCATCCAAGACAACACATTGCCGGAGAAAGATGAACCAACGGCTTCCGATATGAGCCCATTAATGGAACCGGCTTGGTGGGTTCATCGTCAACCCGCAAAGGCTCAAATTTCATGACAAGACGATGAATTCCCCATGCATCGGAGAGGGGCAGTAGCAAGGAAGGCGCAGCCGCAGTCCGGTCACGCGTGCGGTTGCGTTTACTCCTCGCAAGACAGGTTTTTTTCGCATCGGTTTCGTTCCTTCATTTCACCAACACTCCAGTCTACGCACGATGAAGGGCTTTCGGGAAACGGACAAATATTGGAAAATCAGGCAAAAAAGTAGAAACATAAAACGAGTCGGCGGCAGCGCATCTCAAGTTTTAGCTCGGCCTTCGCTACAACATCATATGTAGAATCGTTAAACGAATACGATATTCTTATATTTGTAGTCTCCGATGTTTTATTACTTTATCCGAACCATCCAAATTACATCATTACTGATGATAAAGATACGATCTGAGGAACTCTTTTTCAATTTATTCTGCGCTTCGACGATGTTTAGAGAAAGTAGAATTTTCACCGGTAAATGCAAGTAGCTAAACACTGTACTCTGTCTAGCCCGGTTCAGATAAACGACATATCAAATTAAAGCCAAAGCTTCAAAGTAATAAATTTTTGAAGAAAGTCATTTTTGGGAAAAAGGGGGAAAATGATTTTTTGGACCATCGGGTAACTTTGAAAAATCATAACTCAAAAACGAAAAAAAATGCCTCCCTGGTTTCGAGATATGTTATGTGAAAAATCCTCAGCTTTCCAGAAAAAATATAAAAAACTATAGCGCCTTAGGTCCCGAGACTATGAAAACAATAAAAAACGAATACAATCAATAATAACGAGAGCAAAATTCAGATTTTCTGCAGGTATAGTATTTAGGTATAGTATTATAGTATTATTAAGGTGTATTGAGGTGATTGGCTTTAATTTGATATGTCGAACATCTGAATCGGTCCAGTAGTTCAAAAGTGAAAAGTTTTTGAAAAAAGTCACTTTTGGAAAAAAAAAAAGGAAAAAAGTTTATTTTGCGGACCACCCTAAAATGGAAATGGTCACCC
Source organism: Toxorhynchites rutilus septentrionalis (assembly GCF_029784135.1). Classification (NCBI taxonomy): domain Eukaryota; kingdom Metazoa; phylum Arthropoda; class Insecta; order Diptera; family Culicidae; genus Toxorhynchites; species Toxorhynchites rutilus. The sequence continues at coordinate 55,254,581 of NC_073746.1, forward strand.
TACTGAAAAAATAAAAAATACGGGTCTAATGTTTTGCGATAAAGAACAAAACTATCACTTTTCACGACAATCTGAGAACTGCTATATCGGTTTGGCATAGAATGCCTGTATATATACATATTCTGTATTCAGATTCTTTAATTTGGCGAAAAATCAGTAAAATACAGAATATTCAGTATATGTGACAACCCTGAGAATGACTAATATCTTAGTAGAAAATATTATTGCTGCCAATTTTCCAAACTAAACAAGACGATGAGTGTGCACAAGATGAAAATAAAAAAGTACAAAAAGTACAAGATGAAAAATTCGGCAAGTTAAAAAATCGTGAACAGGTTCGTGCAAAATAATGTGTCCTTCAGGCATGTTTAACATTTCTCTGTATTTTTAACATATACGCGCTATAACACAAAGGAAGTCATCATCAAATTCATGTACAAACATGCTCCTAATATTTTACTGTATAACAAGCCTGCCCTTAGGTTGCAAGTTCATATGCGTTCCGTAATACGTTGGAGCTTGAATGATAATGTACTCAACTTCTAATTTGATTCAAGAGATTACAAGGTATTTACACAGCTAAATGAAGTGAACTAGAATAAAGTGATTGAAAAAGAATTTCCAAAATGCTTGGTCGTCTATGTGCATGGCGTAACAAAAAATTTTTAAATTATTTCAGGAAACTTGAGATGGGTCGCGAAGAGGGAAAAATGTTATCCAATTTATTATAGACCAACAGATTTTCTCTCCAGCTGGACGAGCCTACATTACCCAGCAATGAAGGTCTGTTGTAAGGGTATGTTCGATATATTAAAGATGAAAATATGTGCCAAGGAATTCCCCTTTATTCCGCGCGGCGAGTGAGGTGAGATGGCTCAAGTCACTGCATTCCCGTAGGCGAGTGCCGTGACTATAGTTTGTCAATAAGTGAGATTTGAAGTCGTGTCCTCATATGTTATCGATTCGGGTTTCAAAAATAAGTTGAAAAGTAATGTAGCTTCCACAATGAAGCGAGAAACTTTGCTATCTCACGTCACTCGCCGCGTGGAATAAGGGGGATTATTTTTGCTACATGTGTGAAGACTGATACCAGAGGAGAATCGATCGAGAATCGATCGAGAATCGATCGGAAGAACATTGAGACTGATGGTGCACCATCTATGGTCGGTCGTAATCGTGGTTTTACAGCTCACTCAATGTTTCAACTGCGTAATGCACTTGCCACTCACTGCGTGATTCATAGACGGCATTTAGCAGCAAAAAATCTGAGTCCTAGATAGCATCAGTCTTTTTATGTTATGAGTGCTAACAAAAACCTTCGAAGCAATTCTTTGAACACTCGATTATTTGCTCAGCTATATGAGAAAAACGACGAAATCTTTACTCGGTTACTTCTACACGCTGGAGTTCGCTGACCTACAAGAGTCCCTTGCATAGCAAGATTTTCAGCTTTTTTGAATTTGAGTATCAGCTGCAGGGTTACGATTTCATTTCGATTAAAACAATTTCAATAATATCGGCCCTTCTGACAAATTTAAGCTGAAGAGAATATTCACAGTTTCCGCATTTGTCAAAACTATCAGAAAAGCTTCGAGACCATGTTATATCATCATATGTCACTCACTTGGACGCATTACACAAGGATTTTAGTAAAATGTTTTTAGATCTTCAAAATATTCAAATTCCTCAATGGATAATAAATCAGTACTATATCACATTGATGAAATGAGTCAAGTCGATAATGCAAGAAAAGTTGATTATCATGAACACAGATGAGTACAAAGTACAACCAAGGTTGTTATATGTTCTAGTTATAACGAAACATTGAAAAACTGTATACTGCGATGTGAGACATTGCTGAAAAATATCTTCTCGTTTTTCCATCATCATACTTTGTCGAAAAAGGCCTCAGTATGGTTACAAACAACGCGAAACGTTCACGTAAATGCGCAACGACGCATTATGGGCTAGAGAAACATTGGTTCTTTTTTAATTTAAAAATGATCCCGGTCAGAACGTTACAGTTAATGATACTCGCTACAGGACTACGATCACCGACTTTCGCGTACAACAATTGATCCCTGTCCCGAAGGTTATGGATTTAAAAACAGACATATATCCTCCATTGCTACAAAAAGTGATCGAAAATTAGACTTCTTCCGAGCCAGCCGAGGTAAACATATGCTGAAAATTATAAAAATAAAAATTTACTTGAAGATATCTAAAGCCATTAATACCATTTATATGTGTTTCATTTCAATTTAAAGTTATTTGCCTCTGAAAAACATCCTGTATTTTTTAAAGTTTATTGGTTGACAGTAGAAAAAAGACCAGAATGGGAGGTCAGGCATGGAAGATATTTTTTTAACATGAAAACGGAACTTAGGAAGTGTTGCCCTCTGTCCTTATTCGCCCGGCATAGCTCCTTCAATTTTTTTTATTCTGGGCACCTTACGAAAGAGCACCAAAATTCAACTTGATAATCTTATAGCCTCAAAGGACCGGGACCCCTGTCTGGAAGGTCGGAAAATAATGAATCTACGTGAATTTTTTTCGGGTGTTAGTAATAATATCAAGTGTTCGGGTATTTTGGTTATTGTTTTAGGTATATTTGAAGATGTATGTTCCATTTTTTTAGTTTTCATAAAAAGTCGAAAAAATTAGATGTCTAAAAACCGTAATGCTTTAGATAACTCATTTTAACATGCCGATAAAAAAAATTCAGCCGAACGCATCGTACGGAGTTAGAGTTTGTTGGACCTTAGGGATTTGTGGAGCCTATAACAGGCATGACTTCAATAAATTTCGGACTTGGTTAGATTGCATACTTCGTAGTGGCTCTCCGTGATTGACTTGAAACAGCGAAATTACACATGAACGCACTGGGAATAGCAATCCATTTTCATTGAGCACCTTTGAATGGACTATAACGACGTTGGCCACGTCTTGGCCGTCACCAAGGGAATTGATGGAATGTTAGTATAATATGTGCTCGTGTGTCAAAATATGTATTGAAGCATTACACATTGTTCTACAGTTATACATACAGTAGTGCGGGGCAAAAGTGCGCATTGGCCTTTTTGGAACAAACGAACATAAAAATTCGGCAACAGTGTATCCGTTTGCCACATTATTACACCAGCAGCTCACACATATAAACAATATAGATTTCATGAAAGTGGCAAAAAGTTATGAGGTAAGAAAAGTTTTGCGTTGTTTTGATCTATTTTTTTCAATTTTGGGGATGATGATTTAGTTACCCAACATAACTGGAAAGTTCAAAACTACATTGTCAAAGAAACCTTCATTCTATAGTAGATGATAGTGCGTATTTGTTTTTGTGAAAAAGTTCGAGAATTTTTTTAGAATTTCGATTAGTTGAAAAATTGCTTGTGGGGCAAAAGTGCACACCAGCGTTTTGCTCTCAAAAAAATAATAAAATGTTTTCAAACAAATTCTGAACGGGGCTCACAAGCAGAAAACTAATTTCAAGAAATTCACTCCAGAAATGCTCGAAATGGCCCGACAGAGGCTTCGGGAGGGAGTCTCGAATCGTCGGATTGCGACAGACCTCGGTATTCCTGAATCAGCTCTGAGAAAGAGGCTCAGTAAATTATTTATGATTCGAATTTTCTTTTATGGACATTTCTTCTACTGCTGGGAATCCTGAGAACCGAAATCCAAGATGAGAAAGAAAAATAAATAATTGCTTAAAAATAATTTAAAAAAAAAATTTAAATGAAAAGTGTTCTTATTTTCACCATGCATTCACTTCAATAACGGTTAAGTTTCGTCTATGTATTTCGTTTCGTTAAACTTGATTTGTTAATAAAAAGAATTCTGCTTCAAATGTTGGACTTTTTATATTGCCAGTCTCCTCCCTCCCAAAAAAATCCGCATGGTATGTGGATGGCCCGTTTTGTCATTTTGTATTAAGATAGGTATGTGTCTAACTACAAACAAAACTCGAGAAATTCTTGTACTACATTTCGAAAGTAATATATAGGTTGTCAAAAAAGTCCTGCGGTATTTTTTTTGAATTTTCATTTGTTCATAAAATTAGTTACAATCATCTGTTTTAAGTCAAATATGCGCCGTTTTGTTCCCAACGAGATGCCAACTTCATAATACCCCTGTTATAGAAGCTCGCTTCCTTATTGGCAAAAAACTCGGATAGCCAATTTTCACAGGCCTCTTTTGTGGCTAACTTCTGACTACCTAGCTCGTTCGCCATGGACAAAAACAGGTGGTAGTCACTTGGTGCAAGGTCCGGACTATACGGCGGATGCAAAAGAACCTCCCATCCGAGCTCCCGGAGCTTCTGGCGCGTCACCAAAGAAGTGTGTGGCCTGGCGTTGTCCTGATGGAAGACAATGCGGCCTCTGTTTATCAAAGATGGCCTCTTCTTCATGAGTGCTACCTTCAAGCGGTCCAGTTGTTGGCAGTACAGGTCCGAATTGAGCGTTTGGCCATAGGGAAGCTGCTCAAATAGATTATTCCTTGACAATCCCATCAAACACACAGCAGAACCTTCCTGGCCGTTCATGAGGGCTTGGCCACCGTCTGAGCCGCTTCAGCGGGCTTCGACCACGACCATTTGCGCTTCACGTTGTCGTAAGTGACCCACTTTTCATCGCCAGTCACCATCCGCTTCAGAAACGGGTCGATTTTGTTGCGATTCAGCAGCGATTCACATGCGTCGATACGGTCAAAGATGTTTTTTTGCGTCAACGTGTGTGGCACCCATACATCGAGCTTCTTTGTGAATCCAAGCTTCTTCAAACGGTTAATAACGGTTTGATGACTTATCCCCAGCTCTTGGCCGATGCTACGGCTGCGACTATGCCGGTCTTTCTCTACTAATTCAGCGATTTTGTCGCAATTTTCGACGACAGGCCTTCCGGAGCGTGGCGCATCTTCGACGACCTCTACACCAGAACGAAAACGTTGAAACCATCGTTGTGCGGTGGAAATGGAAACTGTATCGGGTCCATAAACGGCACAAATTTTATTGGCAGCTTGAGATGCATTTTTGCCTTTGTCATAGTAGTACTGTAAAATATGTCGGATTTTCTCTTTATTTTGCTTCATATTTGCGACACTATAACTCACGAACGACTTAACCAAACAAAACACTGTCAAGGACTATATTATAGCGCGCAAAAATACCAACAAGCTATAGTATGACTCGATACAATGAATACAACTAGAACTACGCGCTCACAACGACACCTCGCGGAAATACCGCAGGGCTTTTTTGACAGCCTAATATATAGTTACAATATGGTAAGCAAACTGAATTTTATTTGCTTTTATTTCAAAAGAGTTATCAGACGACAACAGTTAGGTGCGCACATTTGCCTCGCACTACTCTACTGTATAGTTCCATACACAGCCAACTTGTTTGAACACTGAATGGCGTTAGGCATGAGAGTATTCTTATTGTGTAAATGTCGGTAACTTTAAGTAGTCAATAACAGCTTCGACCATAATTAATCATTTTTTCGATACAGGTCGTACTCGATTATATTTAATACAGTCTCCGATTTCTTTTCACTGTATATGATCAAATCCAAAAAAAATTGTTTGTTTCACATATATTTTTCGTTTTTTGGATGTAAAAGAAGAATTTGATTTTTGATTCATCCCTTAAGTCATAGAATACCTTTCTCACATAAAAATCCGAATTCTTTCAGAAGGTGATAGAGGATCATATTTGATGATCATATTTCGTTCTACGTATATGTTCGAATTTCAACATTGACAGAGTTATTGAACTTTTCCTATGTTTCGGGCTCTGTTTGTCTTAAACTGGCTCTAATTCAAAAACTACGCTACGTAGAACAATTCTGTGGCTTCCATTTGCAAGATGAGTGAAATTGAAAATTGAAAATTGTTAAAAATGAGTGAGTTTAAGTAACATTTTCGAAGTGAAAAACTTAAAAGTTTGTGATTTTTGAGGTGTTATTCTTAAGAACCTAATAAACATGAATGTTTCTAACAAATTAAAGCTCTCTAATCGCTCTATAATTCGTTCTTTAACATCCATATCCTATCTTTTTAATTTTACTACAATATCATTTTGAACAATTACTAGTGAATATTCAACTACAATCTACTAAAATCACTATTCTTACTTCACTGTATAATAACCGATAAACTTTCACTTCACCGTTGAAATATTTCATTTTCGCTTGAAACAAGCCATATTTGAAAGATAAAAACAATTTTTGTTTTGACTGCATATAATCGAGTCTAAAATTGTATACGACCGAATCATATATAATCGAGTCAGTATATAATCGCGTCTGTATAAAATCGAGTCCGACCTGTATTTGATTTTTGATACACCAATGAAATACAGCATTGGAATGAATAGATTCAAAACTCGAAGATGAAACTCAGAATTTTATCAAATGCTTCGATAGTAACTTAAAGCACGGAAATCAATCATTGAAGTCTGAACTACATTTCCGTCGAATTTGAAAGGTGAAGGTGTTTTTTTTAATCGTGCATTTGAAAAACCAGAAGACCTCCCATTTCGAAGGTTTGTACGTGCAGAATGATGCCTCTATTTGTCTATTTGGACATTTGCTCTTTGGTTATCATGATGGCGTCCAAGCATGCTCATCTTGCTCATCGCATCAAAATCGCGTATCGTGAAAATCTAAGCTATACCGAACGTCGAATGATCTTTAAAAAACAGAATAAAACGATTTTTTGTCGAATATATTATATATGAGAAAATTAGTCTGAAGGTACCACGTTAATAATTGAAAATATAGAAAAAGAAATTTGAAAAAAAAATAAAAAAAATGAATTGAAATTCGAACAGAAGCAATAAAATATAATATTTTTGACGTAGGACTACGTCTAACCGGAAGATATAGGGGGTGAAATGGAAATCTAGGCACTGAACAAGTAGGAAAAAATGCAAGATTTGGAACGCTTATAACTCGAGAATTTCTCAATAGATCGCAAAGGTTTTTGCATCAATTGATAGGAAATATATCTACGCATCTATCATAACGAATAACATTTCATTTTTCTTGAGACAAATAATTGAATAATTGTGAAATATCAAGCATTGTCAAAATGCACTATGTGCCCATTTTTGATTGGTCCATTTTGTGCTCCTCAAATCGTACCGACCAAAACGGGCAACCAGAGCAGCAGCGAAATAGAATGAAGCACGATTGGAAAGGAAAAAGAAAAAAATGAACGAAACATTGGTCGCAGTCTCACACATGCGTAATTCTCGAGCCAGCCAGTCAGCTTAAAAATCCCCGCTCCGCTGCAGTAACGATCATTCTCATTCAAACCGTACAACACATCGGTTCGCATCACAACACATCAACAAACCAACCCAAGCAGCCATGTCTGGACATGGTAAAGGAGGAAAAGTGAAGGGAAAGGCAAAATCCCGCTCGAACCGTGTTGATCTGGAGTTCCCCGCAAGGGTAGCTAGGCCGAGCGCGTTAGTACCAGTGCACCAGTCCACCTAGCCGGCGTTATATAGTTTCGGCCGCCGAAGAGATCGAGTTAGCTGGCAAAGCTGCTCGCGACGATAAGAAAACCCGCATTCGAAACAAAACACATTCGGTTCGGTGGACATCAAGACAACAGGCAGTTGCAGCGAGTGGCGAGTGGCAAACGCAATCGCAAAACGGCAGCTGGTAGCAGAAGAAAAAAGTTTGTTAGAGATCCAAATTATGACCCCACATTGAAAGTCGACACTGTACCACTGTCATCGCAAATGTTCAATTACAGGTTAAAATCGCCTCCAATGCGACACTGAGTGGCGCTTCGGCACGTCGCATTGAATGTAATTTACTGTACAACATGTCACAAAGCTGGATGGGAAGAAATTTTCCAACTGTGAAAGCTGTGGCGAGTGGCAAATGCAATCGCTAAACAGAAAGGTTTAGCCGAACAAGATAGGGATATCGAGTGATAACAAAACAATAAACTCTTTAGATTGATGATAATTTTGTGATCCTGAAAAGGACCCTTTTTAGCCTGCATGTGAATCCAACGAGCGAACAAATCGTAATGAATGTATTTTTTTGCCATCGCTCCCTTTTAACGCTCATTCGTTCGTCTCGTTGGACTCGCCCCTCTGGCTGAGTCTGCCGATTTGTCTCTATCCTGTGAGTGTGTACCGCTAGAGTATAAAACACGCGGACCCCAAAAAAATATCTTATTTTCTTTCAAACCGTAAACCCGTGTGGTTGTACGGCATCGGCATCGTGGACGTAACAAGTTAAGAGGACAAGTTAAGGGAAAGGCATAGTCTCACTCGAGCCGTGCAGGTCTCCAGTTCCCTGTTGGTCGCATTCACTGATTGCTCCGCAAGGGTAACTAGGCCGAACGGATTGGTGCCGGAGCACCAGTATACCTAACAGCGATTATATAGTTTCGGCCGTCGGAGTGCTCGAGTTGGCTTGCAAAGCTGCTCACGACAATCAGAAAACCCGCATCAAGAACAGAGCAGCTTCGGTTCGGCGCTCATCAAGGCAACAATTAGTTTCAGTGAGTGGCAAAGTGTTTCTCCGGCACGTCGCATTAAATGTAATTTACTGAACAACATGTCACAAGCTGGATGGGAAGAAATTTTCCAACTGTGAAAGCTGTGGCGAGTGGCAAACGCAATAGCTAAACAGGAAGGTTTAACCGAACAAGATGGGAATATCGAGTGATAACAAAAACACAACACCAAAGGTTCTTTTCAGAACCATCAACATATTCATAAAGAGTAAACAGTAAACTAATCCATTTTTCAGGTAGATAGGTAGGTATTCACGTAGGAGAAGAAAATAAAACAATATATTTAAAATATATATTTAACAAAAGCTGTCCCCTTTGTATAGTCCTACGTCACTCCGGTTATGTCCCCGACATTACCCACCCGTCTTTTTTTTTCAATCACCAATCACCAATCCGAATGCCGTTTGAATATAAATTGAATCGAAAGGTCGAAAGGTTTATTGGCGTCCTCTACGTTCTTCTCCTATGAGTATAGTATCATTGCCGCTACTAGGAAATCGAAAGCGAACGTTTATGTGAAACAAGATAAAAAATACCAATAATAATAAAAAAATAAGATAAGTGTATATAAGCCACTCAGCAATCAGAAGAATGTGCGTGCGTTAACCGCCATTGGGAGCATTGCGGTAAAAGTACAAAGAAAAAAAACTCATCTATATTAGGGTCAGGATGATGAGAATACGCACGGACAAGCACGGAGTGTGATTGGAATATAAATCCCACTGAAAAATAATAACAACAATCTGCGGCACCACTTGTTCCCAAAAAAAAACACCACAGGAATCTAATGGGATCGATTAGATTGTTTTCAAATTGTACATTAATCGCGGCTATAAAACAAAATATAAACGACAAATTTCGATCGCGAACATTTGCCTTGAAACGAAGAAGACGGCAGAGTGATCACATCGTCATCCTTTGCCTTTTAAAACTCCTCTCTCCTTCTTTTTATTTTATCGACCGAACGAACCTCGCTTGGAGCAGTGCGTCGCATCTATACGCAGAACCGCCGCACGGATCGGATCGCGGGTCATTCACTGGCTAATAATAAAACCCACAAAACACCATCCCGAAACCAACGCTCATCTTTTCTTTTTCCTACGCATCGTTTTTATTTATTTTTTCTCGTCGTCTTCGTTCGGACCTCCTGTTCTGTCCGTGTCCAGTGGATAGCGACACATATCGAAGGAATCCAGCTCGACTGACAAGAGAGCGGACTCGAGAAGATTTGATATATTTTGCTTCCAAGACCGTAGTGTTTTTTTTCTCAAGATGTCGGAGAGGAATACGATCAGGTATGTGTGTTATGATTCCAAGACTCCGTGAATGATTGAATGTTTTCAATTGGTCAGAGTTTCAATTTTTAGAAGATATCCGTCTTTATCTCATTATCTCTGAACATGGGAACAACTATCTGGTTTTTCTCTAAAGAATCAGCGTTGCAGCATTGTCCTGTAGGTGTTTTCAATGTTGCATTCCTTCGGTTTGACATATATGCACGATAAAGTGACCAGATGGTCAGAGGTCTAACGCGGGCACCAAAAATAAAACGTTATGCATACACATTATGTGAACATAACCCATATTTTATCGCAGTGATTTTCAACCGGTGGGGAATTCCCACCTAGTGGGGAATTTGATCATTAAAAGGGGGGAATTGTGCAAGGGAATATTACACATTTGTTTGCTTTGAAAATGACAATTACAAAATTATTACGATTTTGGCGGAAATCGTTCAGGCGCAGGTGCCATACTGACTTGTCCAGCTTTATGTACCTTTTTTGTAATCAGATACAGGTATAAAATTAAATTTGTTACGAATATATCTTGAAAACTGTTTGTATTCTTACCTTACTTTACTGATAGCTACAGACTTTTTTACGGTGGTTTAGATTTTGCTTACGCCTGAGCCTGAAAAACACTCGCTCAGTCAGAGCATTTACACCTGGCAAGCACGATTCAAGTTCTACAGTTTTCTTCAAATTACCGAAATGCGGGTCCGCTAGATATAGCAGATTTGGTATTACGAAATGCGGGTCCGCTAGATATAGCAGATTTGGTACCTGGAAACAGCCCATTAAGCCTAAAAATCACTGGAGGATGGATCGGCTGGAGATAAACATTGTAGCGAAGACGGCCGACCCTCCCAACATCCCCCAGCAGCGACCGATAGGAAACTTTTGGGCGAATGGCCAAAATAGAGAGACAGCTGACCACCACATCCACGAAAAGGTTAAAAACACGCCGATATACGTCTTTTCGGCGGCCATGGTTGAGGTTCCGGCCATGGTTGAGATCCCTGCGGATCAATAACGGACTTTTACAAAAATCATTTTCCAATTTTGTTACTGTCGTTCCCAGTTGACACTCTTGAAACAATAAGTCGATGCGATGAAACCAGCACAACGTGTTAATCTTCGGATGCAAACAAATCGAACAGATTCTGAATCAGTAAAGATGCTATCGCATGAACCTCGGACAAGTTAAAACATGTTTTTTTGGCCAAATGACGGCCTTTGAAAAACAAAATGCGGCAGAAAACGTTGTTTCTTACGTTTCCCGATTTTTTAAAAATAGTTCATGTGATAGAGAGATGCCTGCAGATTATATCCATATAATTTCGACATTAATCGGTTCAGTAGAACTTGAGATATCGCGTACGCCAGTTTGAAAAAACTAGTTCCGAGAAAAACGCGTTTGAAGTTCGTTGTTACGGCCATAACAGGTTAGATAGCACACCCCTAAAATGATTCTAAGTCGGTAAATAATAGGATTTCCGATAAGTCCTTTCTAGAGTATACTCTTGAATGCCTAAACTGAAGAAATATGAAGCAAAAATTTTTTTTAAGAAAATCAACATTGTGATATTGAAATATATTGATTCGCGGGACATTTTCGCTTCAAGTGCGGGACGTTTCGCAGGACGTAATCTTACGCGGGACATTTTGTTGAAATACAAACAAAAAATCTCCAATTAGGACGTTGCAAAATTGAGTGTACAGTTCAAGTTTTTCTTAAAACGAAAATTGAAATCAGTTCTGAAATGTTAATAGATAACAAAAATCAACCCCCTTACATTTGGTATGGCCCCCTTTGGCGTCCAGCACTTCCTGAAAGTACCGAGGCGAGATTTCTGGTCACTGGAGATGGAAGTACCTCCAAGATCTCCGTAATCCTCGTTTTGAGTTCCAATTCGTTCCCTGGATTTTGATGGATAGATGGTTCTTGATTTCCCACCATATATACTCAATACAATGCGGTGATTTCGGAGATGTTTTGAGTTGATTGGGACATAATATAGCAGGCATTCCAGCACCACGAAGTCAGTTTGCTTCGGGTCATCATTCTGTAGTAATCAAGAGGGAGACCCAATTTCGGAACGGGAGACTGCGGGTTACGTTTCAAGAAGATCAATGAAGCCATCAATCAAACTTCAATAAAAAAAAACAAAAACCAACACTGCCCAAGCAATGGTTAAGTGTTGACACTAATCACTGATGACAAAAAGTACGCTTATTCGCAATGAAACTTACTTACAAGACTAATTTGTTCGGAGGAATTTAAGGTGTACACTCAATCTTGCGATGCCTAGAATAAAGATTGTTTTCAATTTTTAGGAATAAACAATTAGCAGAAAATTTTTCTCGCAATTTTACTACAGTTAAATGTGTGATAATATAAAATATGATAAATATGCATCAAAAGAATCAATGTATTCGAAATATTTTATACCAAATAAATGGATATGTACACTCAATTTCGTGATAGACTGTATATTCTAATTTCGATTATTTAGTGGCGTTATGTTGGTATTCATGACTCTCACTTATGCCGACAAGTTCGGCCATTTTGAATGTTCAGTTAACTGTTGACAGCTGCTTTGCTTGCACGTGTTTTGGCTCGTGTTCGATTTTTACCTATTCAAAAAAATGGATCAACGAACCTGTATCAAATTTTGTGGAAAAACGAAATGAAGTGCGCGGATGCATTCCGAGTGTTGACTGTGGCATACGAAGAAGCTACCTTGAACCGAAGCAACATCTATCGGTGGTACAAAATGTTCCCAGAAGACCGAGAAGATGTGAACGACGAAGAGCGTGCCGAACGCCCGAGCACTTCAACAACAGACGAAAAAAATTGGTGAAGTGAGGAAAATAGTATTGGTCAATCGTCGAATCACCGTTAGAGAAGTTGCTGAGGACCTAGACATATCGATTGGCTCATGCCATTCGTTTTTTATGAATGATTTGGGCTTGAGACAGGTCGCCGCGAAATTCGTCCCAAAATTACTTAATTTCGACCAAAAACAGCATCGCATGAACATTGTTAATGAGATATTGGACTCTGACCGCGACGACCCAAATTTGCTCCAGATGATCATAACTGGTGACGAATCGTGGGTTTATGGTTATGACGTGAAATCAAAGCTCAATCATTTCAATTGCAGCTGCAAAAATCGAAGACGAGCCAAAACAAGTGCAAACGAAGTGACTTTCAACAATTCACTGAACATTCGAAATGGCCGAGCTTGTCTGCATAAGTGAGAGACATGAGTATCAACATAACGCCACAAAAAAAAATCGAAAAACGAAAAACAAAAAAAGTTAAATAAATTGCCTTGCATTTCTTCACATTTACTTTCATACAATGTTTATTGTACCACAACAATCAAACGGAAGATTTTCAGGTTGTCTTTGAAGAATAGTTTTCTCGATGACAAACGATGTAAGAGATCGTTTATGTATAGGATAACCTTGAGGAACTGCGGTTCCCGAAGAAAATCGCGCCCGAAAACAACTGCAACAGGAACAACCCAGAAATATTTTGACGCGGAAAAACATCATGGGTATAAGACGTGATAACGTGCGCGAGTACACGAGATATAATTTTGCGCGCTAAATGTCCAAACCAAAAATACCTATAACTGTGGAAATTTCTTCAGATCATGGTGCAATAGTTTAGAATTGCAATGAATGATATATTTAAAAACAAAAGTTACCCGGGCAATTGCAAACCGTCCGACGCTCGCTAAAGCTCGGTCGGACCTTGCTAAAGCTTTGTATTCTATGTTTTCAACTGAGCGGGTAATTCAGTGGAGCACAAATTTGTGTGCGAGAGACCGCCGCTTCCGACGGCGGGTCGGCGATCGACTCGGATTGCGTCATCTTGGCGGCTGGGAACGCCTCGGTTCTTTATCCTCGTTAAATGGGTACTTCACCTCCATTACATTGACCTCAAAAACGAAAACATCAAATTAATTTCTAATAGAAATTAAGTTTTTTTTAGTGAGGCATTTATACCCACGGTGTTTATCCCGCACCACACTATTTCTAGCCTATTCGTGACATTACACTTTTTTTCTGAGCGGTTGTTTCTGTTGCAGTTATTTTCTGGGAGATTTTTCCCGGTCACAGATAAACTAGATGCTGCTGTTACTTTTTTTTTATATTTCCTATTGATCAAATTATATGTTATATCTGATTCCTTGAAAGAGCTATGATGTTTCACTGGGATTTATGTGCATTTGACTGAAAATCGAAATCTAACAGTGATAATCTAATCGACCCAAAAACTTCCACGTCGATTAGTGTTAATACCACCGCAAAATTGAACTTATATTTCAAATAAAATTCAAATTCATGTACATTGTTAGACTTAAGGAATCAATGATAACAAACCGAAATCCAATGTGGATATTACTTCTTCCATACTACATCTAATTCTAATATGGTTTTAATTTCACAGGCAGCTCTTGCAGAACAAACAAACAAAAGTACCCGCTTATGTCACGAAGCGAAACGCATCCGTTAGAATTTCCGTAACAATCAGTAGGGTGCAAATTGCATTCAGATGCAAATTGGTCCAAATACCAGCATGCACATGCACCGATGGAGCAAAACGTCTTGTCTTTCGGCCGCGGCATTGCTGACAGCAGCCGGGTCATCGCGTCGAAACTATTTTGGCTTGAAGTTAGTGGAAAGATCATATTCCTTTGCTCCTGACTGGAAAGCCCGCGTGAGAGATCAATTATAGCATTATGCGCGCGCATAAACGCCGCATTTGTTCTCTAAGCATCTGTCCCTCTTCATTGGCGTGGCATTTTTTGACCAAAGGATTAACCCTGCAGAATGCATCCCGTATCTCGATGGGTTACGTTTGCAAAATTTTAGACAAGAACCGGGCCATTCCCCTCTCGGTGTTTGTACGACCGAGCACGCGAAAACGCATGCGGCAAAAATTTCGGTGCGGAAACCGGTTATGCAAACCGACACTAATAGAAGTGGTCGTCAATTCTAAACGCACATAATACGTCGTTTGCATTCCGTTGCTGGTGCCTAGATATGAGCGTGTTTTACATATTGTACCCCGATCGGAACGTGGACTGTAGCTCATTTTTCGATACGACGACCTATCCCGATTTTTGATGCGTTTGAAAAGACGTCCGCATGGATAGGTGCTCTGTCGGTTCTAATTATCTGAGGATTCTCTATAAGCGATTGTGCCAAGAAGATGACCCGCTGTCCATCAATCCCAGCGCATGTCTGCGTTGTGAACATGGGTTGAGCATCATCCTCCGCAGCATCCTGAAGCTATCAGAGAGGTCCAGCGAGGTGATAAATATTCCTCTAGGGCGACCTTTCCAACCTTTCGTCGAATATAACTATTTTGTTTGGAAATCGGTGAGTTTCTATATAATGGGCAGATTTACTCAATATAATGTTACTATTACTTAGAACCACCCCAACGAGCGGTCCATTTCAGGATCCTCGCTTGCATACAAAGATGTTCTGCGAGACGGCCCGGCCAAGAAACCGCACAGTATCAAAAACGCACACTCGCGAAATTGAATAGCAGCAACGGGCAGCGAAATGAAGCCCGTGCAAGAAATGGACCGGATAAAAGTCTGCCTCTCCGTTCGCAAAGTTGAATGACCCGCAGCAGCGGCAGCAACAGGATTAAGAAAACTGGAAGGAGGAACAAAGCTAAACAAAATCTCGTTCACCCTTATAGCATCTCGATCGCGCGCCTTTCGCATCCCGAGCTGTTTTCGCGTTTGTCCGTTGGCATTTGCATTTGGCCAATGAATGCGCGGCTTTTGGTTTCTCCCCCAGAGATGGACGGAAGCGGCTGCGGAAGATAGGAATCCCACGGCCGGAGAAGCTTTCTCCTGTCCAGAGTTTTTTTTTTTTCAATAATAGTTCCACTATAGTGCAATTAGTGTGTAATTCAATCGCCAATTAATTTGGAAAAATAGGCTCCTAAAACACATTGACGTAGTTTAGTAATAGTTTGAGAAAAAATCAATCGTTGAATCGTTTTATTTGAAAATGCCAATTAACGGTCTATTACAATTCGTACAATGAATTGCGATCAATTTTTCTAATTTTGAAATAAATACACATATAGTTTCTTTTGTTAACCAAAATCGCACAGGCTACCGCTTTCAATTCCTACAATTTTATTTTATTTTTTTTTTATCTTCGCTTATTTTTTGTCGGCATATTTCCGCCACTTCAGTGCCAATCACCGACATCAGGGAGGCGACTCCACCTGTCCCTACCTATCAGACTCAACAACTCATGAGCCGGGCCAACTTCTTTTACTTCCCCTCCGAAGGAAGACGTAACCAGAGATTTTTCGCCTCAGAAAATCCCAACGACTCCAGCTGGGATTGAACCCAGACCGATCGGATTGTGAGGCTGTTACGCTAACCACACAACCACTGGCGCCGTCTATAATTTTATTTTGTTCTCATCCGTTTATGTTTCCAAGCGATTTTAATTTGAAGGTAACTTAAACAATCCACGATACGAAATTTTGCTATTATCAATCGATGCTTTCCTTCTATTAGTCAAACTTTCATATTAATGTTTTATCATTGATGCTGTTTACCCCGATATGTTCTCCTATCCTTGAAGCAATCAAAACGTTATAAATAGTCTTCTACAGATGAAAGACTCGATTAAACGCTCACGCAAAAAAATCGAATAGCTCCTTATAGAAATTTTTCTTCGCTCCGTCGATGGTAACACTGCATTCCCCACGATAATATTCGGCTGATCGGATAGTTATTAGTTTTACAAGAACGTGTGTTTTTAGTGAAATCGTATTACTCGAGCAACCGAGCTACCTAGTGGAAATGTTGGACGAAGAAGTCTTCCCCGTCATGATGGCCATGCCCAATTTCAAACATTTCGTCTTCCAACGGGACGGAGCGAAGCCTCATACCGCCGATGAAACGTTGTTGTTTCTGCGTAGAGTTTTCAGAGATCACGTCATCTCCAATCGCTTTCCTGCTCTGTTTAACTGTGGATGGAATTGGCCGCCGTATAGTCTGGATTTAAGTCCGCTCGATTACTTCCTCTGGGGGTACGTGAAGGACCGTTGCTATGTTAATAAGCCAACTTAATATACTTAATATAAGACGGATTTCGCGCCAACTCGTCTATGGGATTGGCATGACCCTCTCAGAACTTATTGAAACTTTGAGCGTGAAGACCTTACAGATGTGACAGATGAGACCTTCAGACCAGACCTCCAGCATTTGTTCATCCGCCAAGATCCATAATATGGTCCGGTAGTCCGCTTGTAGAGGCTCGACCGGGATAACGTTATTTCCAGCGACCTTGCCATGATTTTCTAAACATGCGTTTGTTAGTCCTTTTTAATAGGTTCGTTCCAATCCGAACCTGTCGCTCCAGATCAAATAATTTTCATTTTGATGCAGAAATTTGTAATGCCATGATTTCGAGAAATGTTGCATACAAACAGTGGATAAGAAGTAGAAGTGATTTTGATCATGCGCAGTATAAACAACTGCGTAACCATGTAAATCATTTAACACTTTAAGGACCGGGAAGAAATCTGCAAGACATACGCCTGGAACCGCACGTTTTGACTTGTGTGAAGTGGCTTGCTTTGCTTGCAAGTTTTTATGAGGCTTTAAATTATGCAATTAATTCGCCTCTATGTGTAAGGTTAGCGGATGAAAGTTCAGCGGATAAAAGTTTTTGTTGCGTGCAAGTTTTTATTCAACGTCTTGCTGGATTTAATTAATAATGAATTATGTCAGTTGAAATAAATTGACTGTCTATCGAGTAACATATTTCACAATCATGCTCATTAGATAGAGAGTTGAAACATTCATCTTCCCACATAATTCATTTTTTTCTTGATAGTGACAGAGAAAAGTTATAGACTGAAACGTGAGCATAAGTCAATGTAGGAAAATATACAGAATTTTGAAAATCAAAAAAAAAGTTGTTCGAATAGAGTTATCGAAGCTATTCGATAGAGAAATATTTCACCTATCTTCCAGCCACAATTTGATTAATTGGAAAAGGGTCTGAGAAAAGTTATAGGCCAAGTTGTATGGGAGGAAGTCAACCGCGAGTAATCGGTTTTCTACCTTACTAACCATAGAATTGAGAAATTGTTTATATATAGTTATAAAAATATGGTTAACAGTTCGGCTCCTTAAAACTTATGTAACTGAGCCTGTAAAAATAAACGAATTAATAAAAAATAAGTTGTATGGGAGAATTTTTTTTAAAGAAAACTGAAAAAAGTTATTTGAAAGGACCGGAAGCACATTCTCGAGATAGTACTCATTCGATAAAGGATATTTTTATTCATCTTAAGCCAAATTTTCATTGGTCAGAAAAGGGTCTAAGAAAAGGTATAGGCCAAAACCTGTACAACTTGTATGGGTGAAATAAATAAATTTAAAGAAAATTGAAAAAAAAAGTTATTTTAAAGGACCCAAAATACATTTTCGAGATAGTACTCATTCGATAAAGAATGTTTTTATTTATCTTTAGCCAAATTTTCATCGGTCCGAAATAAATATGAGGAAAATTATTGGCCAAAACGTTCACGAGTTGTACGCGGGAAAGGGTCTGGCTGGGTAAGGAAGTAAAAAGTAAAGAGGAAGTAAAAATTTCAATTGTACAGAGAATTTGACTATTTTTTGAATCCTTATCCATAGGATCTATAGTGAAAAACGTACCTTTAAATTTTTAGCACGCCATTCTCAATAGCTTTGAGATAAAAAATTGAAAAAAATACTGAAAGTGCATCTTACTATATCGGGAAAAATAATCAATAAATAAATTCCTAAAAAATTTAGGTATTAAAAAAAGTCTAGAAATATTGATTTTTTTAGTATTTAGAGATTCAGTACTACTATAATTCGTGTTTAAATGTGCTCCTACGCCTTTTATAGATATGTGTGATTTTTTTTCAGATAATAATAAGATAATGCTCCTATATGGTTCACTATAAGAGCCATAGTGAAAAATGAAGTTTTTTTCCATTCTCAATAGGCTTGGAAATGAAAATTTGAGAAAATACTCAAAGTACAACTTCTATGGTGTACCGTGACAAATTATATTAAATTTTATACCCTGCGTAAAAAAAATCCAGAGTAAAATATTCCGTGTAAATCCATGTAAATTATGCTTTAAAGAGATTTATATTCCATCTTCATGCGTTAATATTTCACGATTTTAAAGCATTTCAAAAATCGCCTAAAAATTTCGACTTCGCACTCTGTTCCTTAATTTTTTTTTCGAGTGTGAAAAAGTTCTATTTCCATTTTCGATAAATTTATTAATTTCCCTCCTACAACTTGTATACGTTTTGGCACATACCTTTTCTTAGATTCTTTTCCGGCCAACGAAAATTTGGCTGAAGATGGATAAAAGTATTCTCTATCCAATGAGTATTATCTAGAAATGTGTTATGGGTCCTTTCAAATAACTTTGGAAATTTTGCTAAAGATAGATAAAAATATTCTATATCGAAGTGCTATCTCGAGAATGTGTTTTGAGTTCTTTCAAAAAACTTTTTTCAATTTTCTTTAACATAATTAATTTCTTCCATATAACTTGGCCTATAACTTTTCTCATACACTTTTCGATTAATAAAATCGGGACTAGAAGATAACTAGAAATAACTTCGATAACTCTATTCGAACAACTTTCTTTTTTATTTTAAAAATTCTGTAAATTTTCGTATATTAACCCATGCTCACGTTTCAGTCTATAATTTTTCTCTGTCACGATCAAGAAAAAAATGAACTATGTGGAAAGATGAATGTTTCAACTCTCTATCTAATGAGCATGATTGTGAAATATGTTACTTGATAGACAGCCAATTTATTTCAACTGACATTACTCATTATTAATTAAATCCAGACGTTGAATAAAAAGTTGCACGCAACAAAAACTTTTATCGGCTGATTTCACACAAGTCCGTAAAGAAGGAACGCGAAAACGAGAAATCTCGTGAGCGGTCCGCAACGAATGGGACGCGAAACACGAGAAATCTCGTGAGCGGTCCGCAAAGTGTAAGTGACTTGATCGATTTCTCTTCATCAACTTTTTCTTTAGTTAGCTTTTTCTTTAGTAGTGCAAAAACGTTCCAATTTAAGTTTGCTATAGAGTCCGATAGATGAGGTTCTGATCTATCTTCCGCATTGCCAAATACAGTACGGAATGTATTTGCAGCTAAGTTATGACCAAAAGAGAGAGTCGATGTAGAGAAATCGATCAAATCACTTACACCCCTTTCATTCTAAGCCCGCCAATTAACAAAGCCATAGCTGATTACGTTTCCTCTGTTTTGCATTCCAGTTGTACTAGCAAGCAACTGTGGGCGAAACTTGAGCAACTCAATGTATCTAAACCTGCTGATAATCAATCAAAGTTAACTAACTCTGGCGATGAAATCAATAATATCTTTAGCGAAAACTTTACGGGCGACCTTGAACTACCACTATTATCTCCAGAAAATCCGAATGGTTTCAGTTTTCTTTCATGTAATGAATCAGAGAATGTAAAAGCAATTGAATCTATTACTATTACATCTTAATACACAGTGCCCCAAAATCTATGCTGGCTTGCGCCACTTGAGACTTACTGAAGGTATGTTGTCTGCTACGGTTCAAATATGATTATTTAAATCTCTCCTGCTACCCTACTTCACTTATGGTTTGGAACTAACTTCGAATGCCTCTGTAGACGCTCTCGAAAGATTGAGGGTTGCGCTATATGGGTGTGTTAGATGGACATTCGGTATTAGTACGTTTTCTCGAGTTTCTCATCTTTACCATCAGTTATTGTCCCTTTTATCTTTTTTGAAAAGCTTGCTTCTTCTAGAGGCACGCGCACCCGAAACTTTGTTCTGCCACAAGTAAATACTTCTCATTTTTGAGACTCATTCTTCGTACGAGCAATTATTCTTTGGAACCAGCTACCAGCTGAAATTAAAATCATTCGATCAATAGTGAGTTGGTTAGAAGGACGAAATGAGAAATTCGAAATTTAAAAGAAAATAGTTATATATTGGATTAAAGGGTGTTTCACATCAAATTGCATCACGGAAAAAACGCTGTAGAAATTCGCCCAGTAGACCGATCCTTTTGAAAATTTTAGACAGTAAAATAAAAACTATTAAACAACTTTTGGCATTTTCTTTTTATTCATACTTCGAGCCCAAGCCCGTATGCTCGCACCTTCCTCTTTACCCCGTCCATAAGGTTCTGTACAACGTCAGGTTGTAGTTTTTTTTGAACAAAAATCCATTTTCTGTTGAAGTCCGCCTCCGATTTGACAACTTTTGGGTTCTTCCGGAGGGCCTGCTTCATAATCACCCAATATTTCTCTATTGGGTGAAGGATTCGGTTTCGTCGTCCATTACCAGGCAATGCGGCTTCGTCAGCATTTCGGTGTACAGCTTCCGGGCTCGCGTCTTCCCTACCATGTTTTGTCTTTCGTCGCGGTTAGGAGCCTTCTGAACCTTGTATGTACGCAGGCCCTCCCGTTGCTTGGTCCGCTGGACGAATGAACTTGACAAATTCAGCTTATTGGCGACATCCCGGACCGAACTTCTCGGATCACGTCTAAACTGCTTAACTACGCGCTTGTGATCTTTTTCACTGACGGAGCATCCATTTTTGCCGTTCTTCACCTTCCGGTCGATGGTTAGGTTCTCGAAGTATCGTTTTAGTACTCTGCTGACCGTGGATTGGACGATTCCCAGCATCCTACCGATGTCCCGATGTGACAACTCCGGATTCTCGAAATGAGTGCGCAGGATTAATTCACGACGCTCGTTTTCGTTCGACGACATTTTTCCAAATTTACGAAAAAATTGACAGTGAAGCATGGCCAACGTGATCTATACACTCTTATCTGATTATAAGCGAAAGCTGAAGATATAATTCCTAAAAATTAAATTTCTACAGCGTTTTTTCTGTGATGCAATTTGATGTGACACACCCTTTATGATCCAATATTTAAAATGTGGTCGTATTGAATCTAATTGCAGAATTTAAAACGGATAAGTCCTTACTCTGCAAGTATATATGAATGAATAAATGGAAATGACTTGAAGTCCCCATTTAACGAGGATAAGGAATCAAGGATGTTCAAGCCGCCAAGATGACGCGAATTGAGTCGACCGCCGACCCACCATCGGAAGCGGCGGTCTCTCGCACACAAACCTGCGTTCCAATGATTGCCCGATTAGTTTGAAACATAAGATACGATCCTTTGGAAGGCGTTTGCCTGGTGCATTACATTCCCCCGTTTAATTTTTGTTTTGAAATATATCATTCATATCAATTCAAAATTATTGCAGACCGTTTCACGAGTATGATGTTTGATGTTTTTCCCGCGCCACAAAATTTCATGCTCAATTCACGTTTTTATCATGTAGGTCTTGCTAATAACAATTTATGCAATGTTGGTCCATGATATCATGATATCGAGCAAGTTGTTTGATAATGTAAAATACAAATAATGAATTTAACTGGCTGCTGATTTAGAGGTTCTGATCTGGCCTGCTACACTTTTTGTTGCGGTTGTTTCTGTTGCAGTTTTTTTTGGGGCGATTTATTCCTGGAACCAGTGTTTAATTAAAATTCTTGGGATCTTGAGAACAATATCAAAACTACCTTTAAAGTAAACTGCCCACTGAATCGAAAACCTTCAAGTAAGGATGCATCTTGGTGGAACAAAAAACTTGAAAAGCTTAGAAAACTATCTATAAAATTCTGCAACAAACAATAATTACTTCTGATAGATTACAAAAAGTGTCTAGCAGAATATAACAAAGAAACCCGTAAATCAAAAAAAAGGTATCGAAAGTTCACCTGTGAACAGGTAGAAAGTTTACCTGTATAAGCAAGACTTCATAAAGTCCATTCAAAGGATCATACCAACGGACTTGATAGTCTGAAGAAAGAAACCAATCCCCAGGAAACACTTAGTATCGTGATGGATACACACTTCCCAGACTCAATCCAAATGACTTCTGAACACGCACAGGTTTTCAATACAGCTCAATCCTGTCCAATCAGAGACGAGATTAGAGCTAATGAAATATCCAGGTCGGTATTTACGACGTCAACGGTTGAATGGGAAGTGGATTACTTAAAACCCTTTAAATATCCAGGACCAGATTCCTACAACGATCCGACTAATAACAGCTAAACTAGAAGCATCTACACTAACAACGAAACCAACTAGTTTTTTGTGGTACCTGGACAGTGGCCTATAGTTTTTCATGCTCCCTTAAAACAATTAGCTGCTACTAACGATGTTAATCTATACTGGGTACCTGGTCACTGCGGTGTAGAAGGTTATGAAAAAGTTGTTGGGTCTGAGCCTAGGGGCTCGGACGGAATCTTGACATAGGACTGTGATTGTGTGTGGTGTAGCTGCTGTAGTGAACTGATCTCATTGGGTGCTAAGTTCTGCTTATGTATGGGAAAGGGAAAGAAGAATGGGCAAGTGCATTCGAGGAAGTGAAGTGGACTTGTAAGGAAGACATACATATATTAAGACCGCGAATACTCAAGCTATCATAATCTGATATGCGTGAGTATACCCTTTCGAACCCCTAAATCAGCAGCCAGTTAAATTCTTTATTTTTACATTATCAAACAACTTGCTCGATATCATGATATCCTGGACCAACATTGCATAAATTGTTAGTAGCAAGACCTACATGATAAAAACGTGAATTGAGCATGAATTGATTGGACAACATACAATGCAACGACTGATGAATGCCTATTATCGCCAAATGGAGAATAACTCATAATACGCATCGATTTACATTGTGAACTAACGCCCGAATATAGGCAAAAAGAGTGCTCGTTTCATTTGGGAGGAAAGTGAGTGGTTAGTGCAATCTTAAAAACATACCCATTTTAATCATCAAATTGTTTAACTTTTTCACTATATTTTCTGTTTCAAGTGTGTTCAAGCATTAATTGCTAGATAAATTTCCTGTCTAATGTCTGTCTGATAACACAACATATGTCGCAATAACGATTTTGAGTAATATCCGTTTGAAAACTCCTCATGAATCGTTACATTTTTCGTAGAGTTACCCCCTTATATACAAATCAAAGACATAGTCCTTGAGCTTGAGCTTGGGTAGACTGTACACTTCGAAGTTGCTCTCCGTGATTGACCTGGATCAGCGAAATTGCACAAAAAACACACCGAATGACGCTTGGGAGTAGCAAATCATTCTCATCGTGCAAGTTTCGGTGAATCGATCTATGTATATTCAATAACGACGCCGGTCA
Source organism: Toxorhynchites rutilus septentrionalis (assembly GCF_029784135.1). Taxonomy (NCBI): domain Eukaryota; kingdom Metazoa; phylum Arthropoda; class Insecta; order Diptera; family Culicidae; genus Toxorhynchites; species Toxorhynchites rutilus. Next base: position 55,278,732 of record NC_073746.1, read on the forward strand.
CGTCCTTACAGTCACCAGGGGAAGGGAAGGAATGTTAGTATGACAATCGCAGCCGCCTGGAGCTACTCGCCCGATTAAAAACCTAAAAAACAAATTTTAAGTAGCTCCCACAATTATAGACACTATTCTGATTTGAGGAACTACATATCGGCTCAAAGAGGCGTGTGAAGGATGAAATTGACGAACAATTTGAAGCCAAAGTGCAACAAAAACATGTATAAACATCATGATTTTTTTTTATTTTGTGGTATTGATACGACAACCAATAAATAAAAAAAAATAATTCAAAGTAAAAATAAATCTTTATTTTAATATTTTCCCTTAATTTTTCGATACAGATTTTTTATATAGATTTTTTTGCAAAAAATACAGATATACAGTTTTTCAGAAAATTTTACAGATTTAAATGTGACAACCCTGTAACTACTAGTAACAATGATGCAAGTAATACTACATTGAGACGGCGAAGTTCCTCTAGGAACGTTAGTGCCATTTAAGAAGAAGAAGAGAGTTTTGCACTCACGATCGCTCGCTTGCCAAGCGAACGCGCAACCAATGCGTCTACGGAGAACCTCGGTTTCCAACAATGAAAACGAAAGAATGTCGTTGATACTAACTTAGTAGCGATACTGCTTACCGCTCTATGAGAAAATCATTCATCTAGTTCAGTGACAATTCAAATAATTGCTTCCAAAACCAACTTTTCTCCGCTATATGTCATACTTTCAACTAGATGGTTAATTTTATCAATAAGTTTTAATTGTATCAAAAACAAATCCAGCGCATCAGTACATCAAATAAATAATCTACAACAACAAAAAACGAACGGTTCAACTTATAGCAACTAAAAATAAACATTACTTATTCAAGTGTCTACCACTGCTCTTTTCCAACTCCCCGCCAAACAAGAACTCCATTGTAAGCGATCGATTCTCCCCCAGCATCCCATTCGGATTTATTCCCTTATCCCCTCCGTGAGTTCGAACCATAGCCCCATGGCAAAGTCATCAAAAATCCACGGGGAGTGGATTCACCTCGTTATGTTCCAGATCATCTCGTGGACAATACATTTTCCTTTCCTACAACTTCTGATTCATCTATATTTATGTAGTTTTGCTCATTTCTTTCCCTTCTTTATCCTCAGCGATGTTCGGTCCATTGCACCGCCGCCGTTTGATGCACTTTTCCGATCACCTTCCGCGCCCAAAGAGACAGAGAGTTTCGGAAGATAGAGAGCAAGCGAAAAAGGGGGCAGAGGCAAGACAGAGACGTGGTGTACAAAAAATGCATTTCGATTGAACTCGACGAGAGTTCCATCATCCGGCAAGACTCCAGCGGCCGACCGAAGAGAGCGCGCGTGAATCTTGTTTTGTATATATATATTTTTTTCAACTTCGCTTATTTTATTATTTTCCACAGCCTTCGCTTGTTGGTGCTGCAGTTTGCTATTTTTTCTCTCCTGCCCCATGTACCCACCATGTTTTGCCCTCCTCTGGTTTCGATGTATTTTTGCCAATCTTTTCTCCACGTTTCGTTACGTTCGTTTGCCTCTTCTTCCGCGCGTGGTACAGCGTTTTGTGAAAGTTCAATCAACTCATTCTTGCCGCGTCATTTTTATTACGTTCTGCACCAGATCTTGGTTCCCTCGGTTCTGCAACACACACCCCGACTCCAAATCTGATGTTGTCGATACACTGAGTGCAAAAATGGGTCCGGGGAATGGTACGAAATTGTTGATTAGTATTTTTGCTTTTCTAATCTTCTTGATTTCTTCTAGAAATGAGTCGAGCCGGACGAAGTTTTTAGATGAAATACAAAGGGTGCGTTTGATAAAAAGAAAGCAAAAAACGAACTGAAGATGTGTTTTTGGACACAAAAATAAAAAGTACAAAAATATAAAAGAATACTGGCAATATTCAACCTTTTCCATGCAGATTCTTTGCTTTCTCGACATAGTATAATTGCGTTGATTTTCTGAGTACATGTTTCCGATGCCGATTTTATAAGAATATTTGAAAATACTCGAAAAATATTTCGAAATTGGATTGTCGACACAATTTTTTTTGTTTTCGATATATTTTTTTTTCATTTCATTTTTTTCCAAACTTGTAGTGTTCTATATTCAATCTATTATTCCGAATTCTAGGCAGGTTTTGTTTATAAATTACGGTTTTTTTTATTTACAGATTATTCCACGAAATTGTCAACGCCACGGATGACGCTCACGCCAATTTCAAGTTCTTCTCGTAAGCCGGCGACCCTTTATAAAGGTTTCAAGTGGTGTTTGGGGTATTTGTTAACATAAAGGGTGTGTCACATCAAATTGCATCACGGAAAAAACGCTGTAGAAAATCGCCCAGTAGACCGATCCTTTTGAAAATTTTAGACAGTAAAATAAAAACTATTAAACAACTTTTGGCATTTTCTTTTTATTCATACTTCGAGCCCAAGCCCGTATGCTCGAACCTTCCTCTTTACCCCGTCCATACGGTTCTGTACAACGTCAGGTTGTACTTTTTTTTAACAGAAATCCATTTTCTCTTGAAGTCCGCCTCCGATTTGAAAACTTTTGGGTTCTTCCGGAGGGCCTGCTTCATAATCGCCCAATATTTCTCTATTGGGCGAAGCTCCGGCTCGTTGGGCGGGTTCATTTCCTTTGGCACGAAGGTGACCCCGTTGGCTTCGTACCACTCCAACACGTCCTTTGAATAGTGGCACGAAGCGAGATCCGGCCAGAAGATGGTCGGGCCCTCGTGCTGCTTCAATAGTGGTAGTAAGCGCTTCTGTAGAAACTCCTTAAGGTAAACCTGCCCATTTACCGTGCCGGTCATCACGAAGGGGACGCTCCGCTTTCCGCAAGAGCAGATCGCTTGCCACACCATGTATTTTTTGGCAAACTTGGATAGTTTCTGCTTGCGAATCTCCTCCGGAACGCTGAATTTGTCCTCTGCGGAGAAGAACAACAAGCCCGGCAGCTGACGAAAGTCCGCTTTGACGTAGGTTTCGTCGTCCATTACCAGGCAATGCGGCTTCGTCAGCATTTCGGTGTACAGCTTCCGGGCTCGCGTCTTCCCCACCATGTTTTGCCTTTCGTCGCGGTTAGGAGCCTTCTGAATCTTGTATGTACGCAGGCCCTCCCGCTGCTTGGTCCGCTGGACGAATGAACTTGACAAATTCAGCTTATTGGCGACATCCCGGACCGAACTTCTCGGATCACGTCTAAACTGCTTAACTACGCGCTTGTGATCTTTTTCACTGACGGAGCATCCATTTTTGCCGTTCTTCACCTTCCGATCGATGGTAAGGTTCTCGAAGTATCGTTTTAGTACTCTGCCGTGGATTGGACGATTCCCAGCATCTTACCGATGTCCCGATGTGGCAACTCCGGATTCTCGAAATGAGTGCGCAGGATTAATTCACGACGCTCTTTTTCGTTCGACGACATTTTTCCAAATTTACGAAAAATTGACAGTGAAGCATGGCCAACGTGATCTATACACTCTTATCTGATTATAAGCGAAAGCTGAAGATATAATTCCTAAAAATTTAATTTCTACAGCGTTTTTTCCGTGATGCAATTTGATGTGACACACCCTTTAGATGTAATAAAACCGGAAAATGCCAAATTTCTCCAGTATAGGTTAGGTTATCTACCTTTCTAGTGCTAGCCACTAGTAATGGCCACAACACGCGCTCGAAAGCTGTTTTTTCCAATTCATTTATTTGTAAGGCTCAATCGCATAAGTTTTGCCGAGCCGCTAATTCAAGACTAGTTTACACAAAATTTCAACTTAAATCTATGTTTAATAGGATTCGACCGATTACTCGCGGTTTACTCGAGGTTAGAGTGGCAACAATTTTCGTGGGACTGGTCAGGTTAGGGATATGGATATGAGGTATCGTTGTCTCAACTGAGGGACTCGAAAACTGTTCGACAAAATTCTAAGTAAATTAGTAATGTAGTAATCCAATTACTAAATTTTCCTATTTGTGGACATCAAAAAGTTCACGAATATGGAGCTGTGAGCAAGAATGCTAGAAGAGATGTTCGGTTCTTTTAGGTCCAAACAAAATAGACGAATTTATTTGATATAATTTTTTTTTAAGTTAGATGTAGAGATTATTTACCTCAGAAAATCCCAACAACATTGATTAAAAGCCGGGATTCGAGATCTACTGGAGTGTGGAGCCGGCACGTTAACTACTCAACATATTTGATTTGGTATTTTATTCAAGCTTTTTTTTACGAATTGTATCAGTTAAGTAAATAAATATAGAGAGCAATTCTACACCAAACCAGACGGTCTCTGTCTCGACCCTCTTCGATTTTTTGAAACGTTTGATACGATTAATCGCCCCACACTGAGAGAAACAATTAGTAATACTGATATTTTTCATTTGCTAGAAAGCCATCTGGAACCAAAAAAGTGTTCATTCCGTCTGAGAATCAATTATAATCTTTCGCGCTCCCCTAAACTCGTAAACCAAGCTCAATTCTCTTTGACGGCATTGAGCCATCATTCACGAGTTTAGGGGAGCATCAAAGATAACGATTGATTTTCAGGATAAAACTACAGCGGCCGTACGTATTCTTCCTCTGGGTTTGGATCGATTAATCGACGTAAATTATTCGTTCGCTTCGATTATTGGTTGCGCAGTATTCGTTCGATTAATAATCGATTGCTGTTGGAAGTATTCGATTAATCGATTAATCGAACGATTATCGGGGATCACTAGGTGGAATTTTTGTTCCCACGAAATGTGTTCACAGTCATCAAAACCAAGGTGCCCTCTATTACATGGTGTTTGTTCAAATTCTTTACTTACACAGCAAATATGTTGAATTCAATTAAATTCGAAAATTATTTCATTCAACCAATAAGTTAATTAACACAAACAAATGATTACTAAGCTTACGGTAGTCCCACGTCGATCTGGTGGGTTATATCATAGATATAACCCACCCATTTATGTGCCAACTTAAACAACATTTCGTATATATTGCGTCAACTGAATCACTTAGAGCAGGGGTTTTCAAATAGTGCTCCGCGGGAAATTTGTGCTCCGCGAAGTTATAGCAAATGCTCCCACTTGAAAACCCAACTTGAAAAAAAAAAACATTCTTCAATCCAATTTCACTGGGCATATAGTGACTTATTTTGTTTACTCCGGGTCAGATGTCGTGTTACTGCGACGCGCAATCGAAATAGAGTTGTTCCCAGTTCGATAAAGTCAACGCAAATAGTATTTGGTTTTATTAATTAAAAATACATCAAATGTTTTTGCTATAAAAAGTGCCATAAAAAAATCTGAAAACCCCTGACTTAGAGGTTGTAAATAATATCGCACATCCATCGCTGTCATAACCAGTGTTGCCACATTTTAATCTGTATTAGAGGGGTTAAAAATCTTTTAGAGGCGAATGAACTGAAAAGTTTAAAGCCTCTTTAATCCAACATCATCATCATAAAAAACTTTTTTTTTTTTTTTTTTTTTTTCTGTATTATAGTGATTTTCAACTCATTTGGCTGGTTCGTCACTTTTTACTTCCATTTTTGGAAGAATGTCGGGAGTGAGAATTGAACTCGTGACCTTTAGCGTGAGAGGCATGGATGTTACCACTACGCCAGATCGACTCCACGTAAAAAAAAAAAAAAAACTTTCTCATCTGTACTTTTTCTTTCAAAAATCTGTACTATCGAAAACATTCGTTGTCGAGAAAAATTTATTTTATTAGCATGAAAAAATACTCATTTATTCACTATTAATACTTCAAATATCACATTCATTACACATACTACATACATACTACACTAAAAATGCCAACGCCAACGCGAAAAAAATATATTTCAAAATGTTTAATCAATACAGAAATTATTAAACTGTCCATCAACATGCAGACATTCATGTAAGGAAGTGTGCATGACTAGCACACAAAGCCAGAGAATGACATGTAAATTTGACTACTACTATTCGACGATCACTACGACTATATCCAATAGATCTAGGCAATTGATTTTTATCAAGCGCATTACGGAATTTGAATTATTGCATTGTAAATTCTTTTATGATACTGCAGGTGTAACTGCGGCGTAAAAGTCGTCATGTAGCTTGTTGTCGCTTTGTTCAAATGTAAGAAATTTCACACGCCAAAAAATCTGCACCAATATGTACTTTTGGACGAAAATCTGTACTCTGTACCGTGAAGAAATCTGTAAACCTGTACGCGTGGCAACACCGGTCATAATATGCGGAAACGAAGGGTTACTCAAAGTTTTGAATGAGTAATAGTTAGTATAGAAGATTCTATTAAATTACGATAGTAGTTTTTGATGAAATTGTTCAAAATTGAGAATAGTTTGCCTATCACTGTATATGCTAATTAACATGAAATATTGTGTACAGTAGATTCAGAAAATTATGTACCTCGATTATCCGCCAGCGGTTGATCCGCTGAAGCGAGTTTTATAATAATTCTATAGAGCTTTCTGAAATCTATCAGTGATTGGTATGCTCTTTTATTTTGGTCATGGCTTTTACATTGTCTGTCCTCTGGTATACACGTAAAAAAGATATTATAGACAAAATTAATCAATACAGAGATCATTAAACTGTCCATCTGCATGTTGATGAACAGTTTAATGATTCCATTATCCGAAGCGATGTTACCAGACTATTCCGCGGATAATCGGGGTTCTACTGTATAACGTTTTATCCTAGGGCTAACCATTCTCGAGATATTACATGTTTTGGATAATGAAAATAATGTTTGCGAATTTTTCATTATGACGCCGAAACCTCAGTTGTAATGACCAGCAGCAGGTTTGTTTTTTTTATTATGTCACGAACACTATTCTCATTATCTAAAACATGTAAGGGGCTGTCCACATACCACGTGGACAGAAAAAGCACGGTTTTATACTCCCCCCTCCCCCTCCGTGGACAAGCGTGGACATTTTCATACCCCTACCCTTCTTTGTCCACGTGGACATTTTTCCTTTTTAAATGAAAATAATTAAGGAAACAACTGATTTGCGCCTAAATTCCATTTAAGTTGTTTTTATTTCAAATTTTACTTGCTGTACCCTGTACCTGCTTTGTTGTGGCCCATTGTTCTTGTATGGTAGAGAAATTAGCGGCATAACAAAGCACATGCTCCTTGTGAGTTTAATTTTGAAACACTTGTGAGTATATTTTTTTTGTTTTTCCATTATCATCGAAGATATAAAGGCTATCTGGTTTGCTAACACGGAAACACGCAATGTACAGTTAACCAGGAGAGGAACAATCCGCATCTGAATATGAACTACACAACTTCAAAGGTTGATCTTGAGCTTTGCTAATTGACATTGCAAGGGTCAATCGATTAGAAATAAATGGATTTAAAATCATTTTCAAATATATTTTTAGTTCACGATTTTCTAAACACTTGCAAAATAAATGTGTTGATATCACATAGACGCCATTAACAATCTAGTCAACTTGATTATTTCGCTTTCATTTGAATCATATGGTATTCCAGTAGAACTTTTTACTACAGAGATATTCTCGATGGAATGAAAAATTATCCTTCCATTTTGGATTATGAATATTTAATGACATAACGATCGCAACACCAAATCGAAGGGCAATTGTGGAAACATGAAAATGTTCTATACAAGATCCAGTTATTGTTTTGACAAATGCATTGTTTTATAACAGAGTTACAGTGTTAATCAAAATTTTAGATGAAACAAATCTTTGCCCACTCCGGAATATGATCGATCACAGTAAATGCCGATTCATCTTCACTCTGGATTTCCAATTCCCTTTAGTCGGTAGCGCAAGTCAAAACCTTTTCCGCTATAGTTCGGAGAATTTTCAGAGGGTATTAAAGGCGTTTTAAAATATTTTTTTATTTTTCAAATTCTTATGGGCCATTCTGCGTTGAGTGTCTAGATGACTTTCAAAGCGCTTGCGGGGAAAAATGACATCAGACAACTCACGATACATTGATTCCCAACTATGGAATCAAGCTTAAATCTCAACTATGAAAGTGGAGTTTTTCTTGAGGCTAATTTTTTGCTCTAAATTGACCGCAATTCAAAATTACGCTACTTAGAAGAATTTAATTACATTCATTTGAAAGATGAGAAAATTTTCTGTTGTAGAACATTTCAAATAGTGAAAGATAACAATAGGAATATCATTGTGGTGTCGAGGAAGGAATTGTAGAAGGGTTGGAGAGCTTTAATTTTGTTGATAGAAACAATTAAGTTTATTTTTATAATATTTATAAAAAATTATAAAAACTCTTGAAAAACTTCAATCCATTAATTCAAATGTTTTACAATTGCATTATGCATGGATCATTTCACGCACATGTAAATATTAATTCCTAGAAATGGAGGCGATCTGGCGTAGTTGTAACATCCATGCCTCTCACGCTAAAGGTCAGGAGTTCAATTCTCACTCCCGACATTCTTCCAAAAATGGAAGTAAAAGTGACGAACCAGCCAAATGAGTTGAAAGTCACTCTATAATACAGATAAAAAAAATTCCTAAAAATTGACGGAATTCTAATACTTTGAAAAATTCTATCCTTTTGAGAAAAGTAATGCGAGAAAATAATTTTACACTAAATTCTGCATGAAAAATTATACAGATATTATTATCCTAAGACTAACTGTTCTCGACATAGAACAAAATCTATAGAAAATTATATTTGATGAAAAAATAATTTGTGTAATATCATGAAAACTTAACCATTATGGAATCATTTATTTTTTATACAAAATAGCTCTGTTGCTCGCAGTTTACATGAGTTATTTTCAGAATATAGATTTCAATGAAGAAGTTCAATGATATTAGTAAAAATATACTCTCAGGCAGCTCAATCCGTTTATTGATAAATACGGAATACTCAGGATGGGCGGAAAGTTTCAAAATTCTGGAAAATGGATCAGTTTTCATTTAATTTAGAATGTATCGGTAATTATATTTGAAAAAAATATTTATCTTTAGTGTCCACGTGGACATAGTCTATACCCCCTCTCCCCTCTCCGTGGACAAGCGTGGACATTTTCATGCTCCCTTCTTATTCTTCAATGGCACTAACGTTCCTAGAGGAACTTCGCCGTCTCAACGTAGTATTACTTGCGTCATTTTTATTAGTACTTAGTTGAGATTTCTATGCCAAATAACACGCCTTGAATGCATTCTGAGTGGCAAGCTCTAGAATACGCGTGATCACAGTGCAAGTCGGAGGAAATTTCTTTGACGAAAAATTCCCCCGACCAGAACGGGAATCGAACCCGAACACCCGGCATGTTAGTTATGATGCTAACCACTCGGCCACGGGAGCATTCATGCTCCCTACCCCCCCTTAAATTGTCCACGTGGTATGTGGACAGCCCCTAATATGTGAGGGTTAGTCCTAGGATGAAATGTTAGATATTGATTTCTTATAAAAATATTTCTAAAAAATAAAGAAGGGGACATGTTGCGAAATTTAAACATTTGAAATATTAAATTCAATTTTTGAGTCATATTTTTTACCGATGTTTTCGAAATATTATTTTCCCTCTAAATAGTTCATTGATTTCCCAATAACTTGCCGCAAATTATATTTCAAACAGACTGGATTTCGTGTTTTGATTTTTTGAATAAAAGGTAAACGATTCTGGATACGCCCTTTTGAAAAAATCTGTCGTAATTAAAATTGATCATCTGATAATGAAAATTTTGATTTTAGGTAACATCCATATGTACAATGTTTGAAAAAATCTAAGAGCGTCAAAATCTGCTGATTTGTGGACGATTTGGCGTGAAATTGCTCTATAGTAGCGCTCATGATTATTATTTTCAATAATAATCAACTCCAAAAATTGTGCGTATTGTTTATATACACGGCACAGAAGAATGGCACTGAAATGACATTTGAAGATAATATCGAATGAGGATAGTTTTTAGTTCAAAATGTCGTCGAAGCTGAGTGCCCAAAACTTTGAAAAACTCAAAGTTTAAAGCCTCTTAAAAGCGAAGAACTGAACTGAATTTGAAAAACTGAATTCTGCATCCATATTTTTCTGAAGCATTCTCAAATTGGCCACAATTTTCAACCCAGTGCTCTCCGTGCATCTTAGCCAAAAGAAACGCGATCGCGAAAAAAACAACTTTTTCGTCCCGTCGTGTAAATGTGTGTGCACCGTTGTAAAATGCACTTTTGCCTCAGATCAGAAGATTGCATGAAATGCATGTTGCCGAGATGAATTCTTTCTTCTTCCGAGCAGCATGTTATTTTTGGAAGATTTTTTTTTCTCTCCCTGTTTTCCTCCTGGCCCGAGTGTGTTTTTTCTTCTCTCCCTCAGCCAAAGAAATGCACACACAAACCGAGGAGCGTTCGCGAATTGCATTCAGAAATCCTCGCCCAAAAGCCTCTCTTTATTCATTTTTATTCGTCTAAATTCTATTACAATACCCCTCCCGGCAGCCGTCCCCTGTTCCCTCGCTGAGAGCATACATTTTTCTTGTTTTTCCCTTTTCCGTGCTTGATTGGACCGGCAAAATCTTGTTATTTTCCCCGCGTACAGCAGCCGCAGCCGCTACATATTTACATCCCAGTCAGCGAGGTTCTTCTTGGTGGATCACTCCCGAGAGTAGTTTTCTTCGCGAGGCCTCTTTTTCTCTTTCACCCAGTTCCAGTGGCCGTTGCATTGGATGGTGCAGCAGCATTAGAGAACAAGTTTTATGCATGCAGTTTTGATGCATTAGAAACGAGAGGTACATCGTGATGGTTTTCAGCAATTTAGGCCGCTCAATTTGGTCGCAGTTTTTGTTCCCTTGTTCCCTCGTGCTGGGCGCTTGGTGCCGCTATCCTGAAAGGTGCGAAAGAGCGAGAACTTGTAAATCAAGTTTATGCACATGCAGTTCCATCGCTCCGGAAAGGTTCATGTTCAGCGAAAAATATTCATATTTGATTATTTGAGTGTAGCATACAGGCAATCTTCACAGATTCGGCGAACAACGAATTTATGCTCCTGTGCGGAATTTTGATGCGTATTCTGACGCAGTGGTGGTAGAAATGTGACAATGATGCTAATAATTGCCATCTGAAGTGTTTACCATGTAATGTCTTGAACTTTTTTCATTTTATTATCTATACACCCGACAAAATTATCAGCTTAGGCCGAATAAAAAAATGCCGGTAAGTTTCTTCGGTTTTACAACAGATAACTTGACTATTATTCCAGTGAATCAAATTTCCAGACATTCGTTGGAAATCTACTGTCATTGCGCGTCTTTTTCAGTATATGTCAAAAAGTTGAAGCGTAAATAAAATAGTTTTCTGCCGCTTCGACTATGTCGAATTTCGAACCAACGAGAGTTTTTGCGGGGAGTGTTACTTTATTACTTCAATATGAAGAAAAAAGCTGCAGAAAGTCATCGCATTTTGGTGGAAGTTGATGGTGACCATGCTCTAACTGAGCGAACGTGTCAGACGTGGTTTGCACGGTTTATAAGTGGTAATTTTGACTTGGAAGACGAAGAACGTTCCGGACCACCAAAAAGTTTGAAAATGAAGAATTGGAGGCTTCATTTGATCAAGATCCGTCACAAACCCAACAACAAGGGTTTTTTGCATCGAATCGTTACTGGCGATGAAGAGTGAGTCCATTACGACAATCCTAAACGTCGGGCAACGTATGGATCATTCGGGATCACCTTCGGAAAAAAAATTGTGTTGTGATGCCATAACAGTCACACTTAACACTACACCATCTTCGTCACCAACTAATAACAAATGCTGGCCTGATGCCAGTTGCGTCGAGTAGGGGGTGTGGACCGCACCCGGGTACACGATTTTGGGGTTGCAGATTGATCCGGAAAATTAAACCGGATGCGGGATCTCCACTCGACGCCGCTGCCTGCTACCAAATCATTTACCTCGCTGTAAAGCATGAGTCATTTAATATCTCGACGCAAGAGAACAGATCTATCTTGGAACCGTGTTGATGAATTAAAAATGCTAAGTACTCACAATGAAGGTCATTTATTGCACTTTAAAGAAAAAATAGCGAAAAATTCATTCTGATTTGGTTTTAATGCAATCTCGAACTTTTCTTCAAACACCACTTATCATATGTTTGACACTCTGTTGGCTAACCTGAGCGGCCATTTTGATTCACCATCTCTGTCGCATCCCGAGTCAACTTTCCATTCTTCTTCAACTTCTGTTTTACAATCGCCCAATATTTCTTTTCAATTGGGTAGAATTGACGGCAGTTGCGTGGATTAATGTTTACAATCCACAATACAATCCAATTAATACAATACAGTTAATAAAAAAATTACAAATTGAAACAATAAACTTCTTCTTCTTCATAACTACCATCAGATTCATAATAATCTTTTCCTGATTCAACGATTGTGTCCTTCAATAGAAATATTACTTCATCCAGAAGCTTTTTAGAAATTACTTATCTTCTTTTCAAAATATGTGTTTATTTTTGGATCTGTGGAGGTGAGAAGATGTGAGACTTTGTGAACTTATCAGCAGGAAAAATCTTTTCATTTCGTCTTGTGATTTTCAATACTTCATTGTTTCATAGATTTGTTGTCTTTCTAATCCGTTTCCTTTGGTTAAAAGAGTATATTAAAATACATGTATCAAACCATGAAATAAACAACTTACTCGACATTGAATTGTGTGGTACCGCTGAAGCTGAAGGCTCCATAATAAAACTCAACGAAATTATAAATTTGATTTTCCAAATATAGCTGATATCTATTTTGAACGAATCGTAGAAACAATGACACTGGAATCACACAACGTTTCCAATGAAGCTGAAGAGATGCGGTATTGCCACGAATGCTCTTTGTTTTTTTTCTCATACAACGAACTAAGTTTTACTGTTTGCAAAGAAGTAGAAGTGTTCAATCAGTTTGTGTGATAGTATTTTTTACTGAATGTTTTCAATAAATATTGTTTTTAATGTGCTCAAAATGATAAATTAGTTTCATATGATTTTGATTTCATAAATATTTTTTTACTCTACCCTACTTTTATACCTTTTTTTAATCACATACTTTTCTATAACTTTTTAATGATGAATTTTGTGATGTTTAGCCCATATTTATATTTCATCCTCTACAGATTACTGTGATACGAAAATTTTCATCAATGGATTATTATGATTTTGATTTATTTGTATCCTAGATAAAATTTAAATATAAAAAAAATGCTGAAAACTTACTATCGCTTTTCTCACTAAAACAACAATTCGCGGAGTTTTGCGCATCGTCGGACAGTGTTCAATTAAAAGCTTTTATTTTTACCTAAATTTTGAATATAGTTACAACTGCGGCAAAAAAAAACTTTTACTTTTCTACAAAAAAATCACAGTTTTCATGTTTTTTTTTGAGTTAGGCTTACTATGATCAAATTTTACAATATCTAATGAAAGAGATTTTTTTATATAGTTTTTGGAACAACTTTTTCTTTGACGCCAAAAAAATCCAAGCTATCATTGAAGCTGCAGAGCGTTTCAAAGTAATGTACTTTTTTTCAAAAAATTATCAAAAACGTCAACAAAGGATGTGTCACATCAAATTGCATCACGGAAAAAACGCTGTAGAAATTCGCCCAGTAGACCGATCCTTTTGAAAATTTTAGACAGTAAAATAAAAACTATTAAACAACTTTTGGCATTTTCTTTTTATTCATACTTCCTCTTTACCCCGTCCATAAGGTTCTGTACAACGTCAGGTTGTAGTTTTTTTTTAACAGAAATTCATTTTCTCTTGAAGTCCGCCTCCGATTTGACAACTTTTGGGTTCTTCCGGAGGGCCTGCTTCATAATGGCCCAATATTTCTCTATTGGGCGAAGCTCCGGTGCGTTGGGCGGGTTCATTTCCTTTGGCACGAAGGTGACCCCGTTGGCTTCGTACCACTCCAACACGTCCTTTGAATAGTGGCACGAAGCGAGATCCGACCAGAAGATGGTCGGGCCCTCGTGCTGCTTCAATAGTGGTAGTAAGCGCTTCTGTAGGCACTCCTTAAGGTAAACCTGCCCATTTACCGTGCCGGTCATCACGAAGGGGGCGCTCCGCTTTCCGCAAGAGCAGATCGCTTGCCACACCATGTACTTTTTGGCAAACTTGGATAGTTTCTGCTTGCGAATCTCCTCCGGAACGCTGAATTTGTCCTCTGCGGCGAAGAATAACAGGCCCGGCAGCTGGCGAAAGTCCGCTTTGACGTAGGATTCGTCGTCCATTACCAGGCAATGCGGCTTCATCAGCATTTCGGTGTACAGCTTCCGGGCTCGCGTCTTCCCCACCATGTTTTGTCTTTCGTCGCGGTTAGGAGCCTTCTGAACCTTGTATGTACGCAGGCACTCCCGCTGCTTGGTCCGCTGGACGAATGAACTTGACAAATTCAATTTTTTTGGCGACATCCCGGACCGAACTTCTCGGATCACGTGTAAACTGCTTAACTACGCGCTTGTGATCCACAAGCGGAGTGATGACGGAGAATCCATTTTTGCCGTTCTTCACCTTCCGGTCGATGGTAAGGTTCTCGAAGTATCGTTTTAGTACTCTGCTGACCGTGGATTGGACGATTCCCAGCATCTTACCGATGTCCCGATGTGACAACTCCGGATTCTCGAAATGAGTGCACAGGATTAATTCACGACGCTCTTTTTCGTTCGACGACATTTTTCCAAATTTACGAAAAATTGACAGTGAAGCATGGCCAACGTGATCTATACACTCTTATCTGATTATAAGCGAAAGCTAAAGATATAATTCCTAAAAATTAAATTTCTACAGCGTTTTTTCCGTGATGCAATTTGATGTGACACACCCTTTATGCTTTGAAAAGTCATGAAAAATCAGATTTGATGATATCGCGCTCAAATGTGGAATTCAAGCACTCTAGTGCTTAAATGCAAGTGCAAGTATTATAGCAAGAAAGGAAAAATATTACTAAACAGCTGACACCAATTTTGTTTTTTTTGTCTGATGGCCACTGTAGTAAAGCCATTTTGTAAGTTTTTCAACGAACTTTAAGGGATAAAGACATGAAAATTATTCGTGGTGGAACAAGAACATGAACATGGTGGGTTTAAAAATTCATCCGAACAGCTGACGAAAAATTTTCATTTTTGATTCCCTTTCATTTCCCTACGAAACGACTTCCTTTCCTTTTCTGTACGCTATTTCTATGCTATACTTATTGCGACCCAAACAAAAATAGCTGCAAAAAAACATGGCGGATCACAAGCTTTATTGTGAATTTATCAGCAAAAATGAATTTGAACTTGCTAGGGACATCACAACGAGCATTGTTTCTATAGAACGGGAAGCTCCCCATAATCCATCTTCAAGTAAGTTTCGTCGTTCATGAGGATGTGTTGTACTTCGTAAGAACCTCATTATACAACGCACGTCTTTTGGCCACTAGATTCTGCTTCATTACATTTCAGATCCGGCCACTAGGAGCACTGCAGTGAAATACACAGTGCGTCCAGATATTAAATGACTCGAGGTTCATTTATTCGTTCCACGAATGAATGTACAAAAAATGTACATTTCGAATACAGCACTGAAACATTCATTTGAATATAAACTGCTCGAATGAATGAATGTTTCAACTCGCACCGAAAATGACGATTGAAAACTTCAGTGTGAAAAATGAAACGAAAGGATGTGAAGGTAGTGTTCATCAATATCACGAGACAACTGATGTCCAACATAAGTCGAAAATCTTATTCAAATTATGACTCACGAAGTACGATGCAACAGGTTCCCTTTTACTGAGCTTCGGCAACACGCTTTGGCCGATGAAGTAGGCGGTGAAATTATTCGTAACGAGTTGTTGATTGTCGCAGAATGTATTTTATCTTCATCGATCAAAGCTTCGGTTGTTGTTTCTTGTAGTTTTATACTATATAAATACTATGTTAAACGGTGAGAACAGGGGTTTCGTGTGTCCCTCCTCACAGAAAAAGCGGAATCACGACAGGAAAAGTTTTGCCGACATTACGAAAGATTGTTGCAAATTCGAAGGCACTGAATATTATTGACAGTGGTTGTGTTTATGCACAAGAAAATTTCAATTTAAAGTGTAAACTTCTATTACATCAAATGGCATGGTTTTTCTCATTTTGACGATCATAGTGCGATAACTTGCAACATGCTTTGATCATCAAAGGACTCTGACAATCTATTTATCAGCAAAGAGTGGAGAACTCGATTTGTCGTGTTACGTTTTGTTGTACGTCGTTTGATGGTAATGTTGCATCATCGTTATAGCAGCTCAAATATATGCAGTGACAATGACCACTTTCAGCGGCCATATTGTTCCACCATCTCCCTATGTCTGCAACATCCCGAGTTGCACCATTCTTCAATTTCTACATGACAATTAGATTGGGTGGAATTGGGGGCAGTTTTCGTTGGGCGGAATCGAGGACAATTGGGAGGATTGAGGTTTTTTCAATGTAACTAACCCCATTGTCGCGGTAACACTGTAGTGTCTCTCGGCTAGAATGGTAACTTTCCAAATCAGGCTAAAACATTACCGGAACCAGAACGGGAATTAAACTCGAACCCCCGGCATGATAATGTGTGACGATGACCCCACGTTCACAGAAACACAACACGAAATTACAGCCTTTCAATAATAACTGAAACATTTTAAAATTGCTCCATATTTTCTTTATTTCAATTTTTTGTCAAGTGTATGTGGAGTGTGACTTCTTCGTTCGCCTACTGGAAGTAACCAAAATCCACTTACTTTCCGATCAGTACATCGTTCGCATTATTGAATGCCAGTTGAAGCAATGCATCGTAATTCAATCACCCAAAGTATCTGCTTCCTGATTCACTGACGGCTTCACCCGAAATATGCAAACTGAGTCAAAAGTCACCCCATCGGGACGGACAAAATGGACCACAACGCAAAACAACTGCTCGACCTACTTTCGAGCCGAAAGTTACAGCTGTCCGTTCGTTATCCTTTTTCACCACCCCTAAAACCTGAAGAAGAAAAAGAGTCCAAATGAACACAAAACGATGGGAAAATGAAAACATAACCAAGTACCGCAAATTGGGACTCTTCCGCTATTTACAGCTGTAATACTTTCGGCATTACAAAGTTTTTTTTTTATTTTGGAACTACACTACGGAACATATGCGGTACAAATTGTAAATATGGCCTCCGGTTCATGTGGAATTTCGTTGTACGTTGATTTGGGCGTTAAAATCAGAGATCAATGCGACAGTTTAGTTAGGGGAACTGGGGGGAATGTGGTCACCCTAAGGAACATGCCCATTTCCTGTGTCCACTTACCACTAAAATTCCCGTTCTTCGAAGAATATTGTAGCTCAACTTATTGTAGTTCAAGATAGTAAGTGGTTTTTATTATGAATATTAAAAATAGTACATTTTTAATTATTAGAAAAAAGGTGAAAATCGAATATTTCTTAATGAGGAGGTAAAGTGGTCACCTGTGGGAGGCAAAGTGGTCATTTGCACATATCACGCTAGAAGAGATAGATTTATGCGTGTTTTCTTGTCCAAATTTGGTTAAATCATGATTGAAATAGTAGGTACATGCATGAAATGAACTAGGCCTATTCACCTAGAATCGTAATTGAATTTTACTCATACGTACAAAAACGTAGTAGGAAACACATAACGTTTTTCAAAATGAGGCCTGGTTGGGGTGGCATATTTGTCCTGGGTCAAAACCACAAAAGGGACCCTTTACAAGCAGAAGGTGATAAGGTATTAAGTTTTTGAAAACAAAATATTGTCAGTAGTAATCCTCCACTGACTACTTTGCCCCCCAAACAACGAAATGCGAAATATGCGAAATAATCGCTGAAATTGAATAAAATATCTGTTCACCTCCTCTAGAATATGTGAACAGTCGTCCAAACTGTTGATTTGTCGCAAATATCAGATCAAATAAACTGAATTTCACTAGAAATTCTTTAAATTCGAAACGCACAAAACTACGGCCGGATGGCTACAGAGAGAGCGTTTTTTATTTTTTTTTTTATATCTTGACATGCGACAGCTTCACTGTAGTACAGAGTGACTCAAAAGTCATGAAATTCTTCAAACATAAGATAAGTATCAATACATTGTCAATAGTCAATAGTTATACTACCAAACAAGCTTTACTCCACGTAACCACTTTACCCCCACTAACCCTACTCGTATATTCGACTGAATTTGTGAGAAAATGTGCTGAATACGATCACTTCACATCTGACAACCAATCTGGTATTTCAGTGTTATATCTAAGCAACGTTATCAATATTTCAATGGACTTTTCTGTTTGTGAACTGTTTCAATATATCAGAAGCGTATCAATATCGAAAACTTTGAAACGGAAATGCTATCCGACCAAATACCAGTCGGTTAATCTGGTCTCGACATCCGATCCGAGGACGACGCAAAACACTACCAATTGGAACTGCAATCTGCATCCGGTTTATATCATGAATCATCAATCCTCGTATGAACTCTGCTGCAAACTTTCACCGTCATCTAAACCTTTCCCCGCGAAATTGAATAGTTGGACTGAAAAAGGCCATCTGCTAAACGCGGAACAAAAACAATCACCGCTGCACGGCTTTTGGCCCTCTGATCTGTACAGATGAAAGACAGACCCAGAGAGGGAGGGCCATGCCGTCCGCAAACTTTCGCGTCCATCAGGCGGCATTTGTATCACGCATGCATTTTCTTACCGAACGAAGGTTCGCCTCTCCCCATCCGATCCAATGCTAAACGCTGTGAAGGCAGACGGCGTAATGAAAGTGTTGCATTATGCGTGGGAAATTTTCACAGCACCATGGGTTCGGAACGGGAAAAGCGTTAGGAACCATGCGGCTAGCGGTTGTGTTTGTTATTTTGTTTTATTAACAAATTGTAGTAGTTTTCCAACAGTGGGAAATATGTAATCGCGTGTTACATGTTTATACTAACTCAATAGTTTGATAGTTCAGAAAATATATGAAGCTTTCGATTTATTCACTCCATTCAATTACAAGAAATTTGCATTTCTCCTTTCTTTTAGGTACCATTTGCGCTCAACACGCCAACATGAAATCTTTCGCATCGTCTTGAATGTTTTGCTTTCGATTCGAAAGTGGTTCTGAAATATAAACGTATATAAAAAAGATCGCACGACTTAACCTATATCTGTCTGGAGTTATTTTAAGGTAGTCTGTCACTTGCGTTTTATTTTGTGTCGATTTACATCTGGACAGCAGCGTCCATTAGAAGAGGATACAGTTTTTTTTAAATTCATTCAATGTATGTAGACTATTCAAAATCAAGAACTTCAATTCTATTTCACCTTGTTCTTCATTTGAGCAATGTCGCTGGTGACTGCACCCTTCATCTTCAGCTCTCGTTTCATTATCATACAATACTTCTTTTTATTGGAAGGAACAGGGAACACTTTGGAACATTCAGCTCTTTTGGGATGACGCCATTGTCAGTTTAACACATCCTTGCTGTAATGACAGCTGGTTAGATCTGGCCAAAACGTGACTTGATCATCATCGGTCCTAATGAAGAGTAAAATCCACGAAAACAACTTAAATCTACTAGGAACCTTGCCACGAGCAGGAACCTTGTATTCCCCTTCGGGAGTTGGTTGAAATAGGCTCTCGCATAAGTTTCATCGTCGTTCAAGACACCTGAGAATTCAACTACAGTTATCGAACAAAGGCCAACAATTTAGCCAATTCTCGGATTGACACTAATGATATTGGAGCTTACTGTGCATTTTTTCGCCTCTTGCATTATGAACATATTGAAACCACACGAGTTTTAAACTGTGAAAAATACCAAAAAAAAATACAAACGAAAAATTCAAAACCTCTGGGAGCGCCGCTGTCGCCAAAATGGAATGCCCCATTTCCACATTTCCAGGAAATCCTGTACAATAATTTGTACCGGCTTAACATTCTATTATTTATCACGCGTACTTTTGATCGAAATCCAATTGCTACGGCGAATAATTGATTGATTATAATTGTGGGCCAGGCTGGGAAGGTAACCGAATGAACGCCTCTAAAACCACATGGAGAGACCGGACAAACTACGTGTAGAAACACCGAGGCAAACAACATTTTTGACCACAAAACTTTCACTAGGGAGTACCACGTTTACAACCCGGATTTTTCCTTCCAGGCGAATGCCGTGAGAAGTCTCGAATCGCAGTATTTTAGAAGGCAAATGGCGTGACGATAGTTTATCATTAGAGTTGATTTTAAGTTGTGTCCTCTTCTGCTATTGATTTGGGTAGAAAATAGAACCTAAAAAGTAAGGTGCTTTTCATAATAAAGCGAGTGACATTATTACCTCACGTGGCTCGTGGCATAGAATAAGGGAACCCTTCCCGAGATGTGAAGATAGAAGGCAAAGTCTCCGTCGCAAGTAGGAGCGTCGATTACTTGAAACGAGCATGTTTCATAAACTCGAGAATGGGGCAGCTTATGAAAATACTGAGTGTTATTCAACTGCATTCAGCATCTTGTGAAAACGATAAAAAGGTTTGTAAAACGATAAAAGTGTTTGTCGTTTCGAGTGACTTCCATTGGTTCAGTTCTCCCAAATTTTATAAAAGAAGATGCACATTTTTTGAACCGAAGGTTGATAATTGTACCAAACGCAAAAAGCTTTGTTTGTGAAAAATGTAATGAAAACCATAGTTAGTCTCCAAGATGACAACTCAACTTAACTCAACTGTCTACTCAAGAATTGGACTTTGATACAGATGAGCTTTACCTTAGGATTTCACCTATAAAGAAGAATCAACCTTCGAAATAAAACTTTTTTCAGTTGTTCCCAGAAAGTATCGAAGGTCAAAAGGTTGACAAATTCCAAGGATAGTGAACAAAAAACCAAACCAAGAGCTGCTGGTCATTCAGTCCCTGACTGCGATAGAAATTTCACTCTGTTAGGCCGCGGTGACATTGCTTCGGAGTACATACGAAAACTGACAAAAAGAAACAAACTATTTTATTCGCTCAAAGCAGACGATTTCGAATGTCGAAACCACATCAATGCAGTACTTCGTGTAGCCACATTTTCGTAAGAAGTTGCGAACAATGGGCCCTATCATAGAAATCGAGGCAATAAGAATTTTGCTCGTTAGTTCTATTTTGCTCAGTCGATAGCATCGACTGAGTGAAAGCGCTTAAATATCGGGGTTTTCAATAAGAACGCTACCAATGTTTTTTTTAAATAAACAAAAACGGTTTTGGATATCAATGAAATTCTTTATTCATGTTGAAGTACATTTGATGCCGTTATGTATGGAACGGTTTTCAAGCATAAATCGGCCGATACTGCTGCAATTTCACTGGCTTGTTGGCATAGACCATAGACTTGACGAAGCCCCACAGGCAATAGACTAACGGCGTCAAATCGCACGACCGAGGCAGCCAATTGACTGGGCCATTTGGTGAGATAACACGCTCACCAAACTTGCTTTTCAATAAATCGATTGTTAAATTCGCTGTGTGGCTTGTGGCGCCGTCCTGTTTTAACCACATATTGTACAAGTCCATATCATCCAATTCAGGCCAAAGATATTCGGTTATCATTGAGCGGTAGCGATTCCTATTTACAGTAACGTGCCGGTCTTGATCATCACGGAAGAAGTACGGATGACGCCGCCGAATCATAAACCGCACCAAACCGTATTTTTTTTCGGGGTGCAATGGTGACTCATGGAGTACGTGTGGATTGCTGCCTGACCAATAAGGCATATTTTGCTTATTGACGAAGCCATTCTGCCAGAAATGAACCTCATCATTCATTCGATGAAAATCCGGATCATTTTCAAGTTGTTGCTCAGCCCAATTCACAAACATACGACGCATCTGATGATCAAGCGGCTTCAGGCCAAGATCTTTTCGCAAAATTCGCCACAATGACGCCACAGAGATGCCCAACGCTTGAGAACGACGTGTGAGAGACTGATTCGGGTCTTCCGATTTGGGATGCGCTAGCGGCAGCAATATTCTCGACACTACGAACACTTCTTTATCTCGCTGGCTAGATGCTCAATTGTTGATCTAGCAGGACGATTATAACGACCATAAATTGGACGTAACGCTCTTAAAGTTGCGGACATTGACTCCGAATTTCGGTAGTAAATTTCAATAATCTCGTCTCGTTGTTAGGTCGTATATCTTTCCATTATGAAATGGCAAACCTTACTGAAGAGAAATGTCAAGAGAGCGGGAACAAATATGGCGTCGGTCTACTTTTGTAGCGTCCCTATTGAAATACCCTTTAGCTTGCGGATCAGCAATTCGGTCGACTTCTGATAGCGACGAATTTCACGCAAAGAGACGGTTACCGGTCGGTAGCGATGTGGCTTCTTCACACCTCCTGTGGCTGGCGCGCTTTTCCGAGCTGCTTTCGTGGCTGTTCGAGAGAAAATAATGACGAAAGCAAAGGAAGCGTTGTGTTTTATACTGAGTTAGTATGGAATGTATACCCGACCTCTTCCACATTCTTTTCATTATATCTGTAGCTCAGTCTAATACTTATGACAGACATACAGCTGAACTACCGCTGTACTTCGAAAATTGTATGTCTGTCACCATGTACAACGCTAGAACCATGCAAGCAACTCGGTACAATCGCTGTATCTGTACCGACCTATTTCACCGTTGTACATGGTTACAGCTTGTCAATATCAACTGCTCGCAGCGCCATAGACGGGTAGTGGTGGCACCATGAACAAGTTTTGTCAACACCGAATCAAAACACCGCAGTGTTAAATATTCAGTTAGAGACGAATGAACTCCCAGAGTTTAAAGACTCTTAAATCCAACACCAATTCCAATTCCTATTCAGTTCGTGAGGAAAAAAACTATAAACTTTATATACCTGTGGCCAAGAGTAGTTGAACAACGGTAATGGAGCTAGCAAAGAAAAGGAAGGCTACGATGCTCGACAAATTGGGGATGCTGGTCGTCATTGAAGTGTGGAAGGACAATATTCTGTCCCTTCGGAGCACTTCCAAGAACTCCCACATCTACAAGCAAATGTGTGAGGCCACGGCGTTATACTCACGGCGGTCGAATTGAAAAACCGGATCAATAATCTCTCTCGGAAGTACAGGTAGATACTTTTTGAAAAGAATATAAAATCAAGTCAAAATAATTGAAGCAGCTTTGGATTTATGAGTAATTTGAGTTGGGTTCTGATTCAAGATAGAATATTTAGATAGTTCATCCGGCATCTTCTGGTAAGTATTCCAGCCAAATTTTATAGTTTTTCACTCAACTTGATAACAGTTTTTTGATCTATATCAGGCATTAACGAAGCAACTAACAATATCTTTTATTTTGTTCCAGATGATGACTACTGCGATGCTGAGTATTTAGATGAAGCGTACAACACGGAGAACGACACATTCGCTCAATCTATGTTTATGTCACCTTCTGTGCCGACATCATCAGTATCATCGCCATCACCAACACTGCCATCATCAAGCCGCAGGCATTCCGCTCCTAAAAAGAGAAAACAAAATGTGCAGGAAAAATTGTTGGAATTGGCTATAAAAGAAAACGAAAATATGGTTACTTTTATGGAGCATTCCAAGACTACAGATCTTCAAATAATCGAGCTCATGAAAGAAAAAAACGCGTTGATGAGCAAGCTGGTCGATAAAATTTGAATTGTGTACTTGGAAATTTGAACCAAATAAAACATGTTAAAAAAATCAAATGAATACAGAAATTGATAAAAAGTTTGCGGTGAATATAGAGGGAGATAATGGGACAGTTTCCCTGTGATATTTACCGAAATGTACCATCAGTGCGTTTCTAATCCTGGATGCTGATGCGTTTTCGTTTCTTACTATCAATCCTCTTTGTGGTTGTTGCTTCGAATTTAAGGTTTGAAGCTGGATCATCCATTTTTTGTTAATATGGTCATTGTGGTTGTTACATAGGTTATGTAGAATGCAGCAAGTTTTGATAATTGTATTGACATTATTTAGGTCGACCTCCAAACCTTTCCCGATTCTTCTGAAACGGGCCTTCAGATGGCCGAAAGCCTTCTCTACGACCCGTCGGCATGCTGAGAGATGATAATTAAATAACTTTTCATGCTCCGGCTGATCTACAGAAAATGCAACGGCTTCATCACCTGGTTTGACAGTCTGAAGGCCGAATCGCCGATCAACAGCATCGGTACTACAACCCTTTCGATTAGTTTCGAATGCGCTTTAAATGTCTCGTTCGTGCAGTGTACTTTTTTGAGTTTGGAGTTCTCAAAAATAGTTGAATCATTTGAACGGCCAGGAACTCCTACGTTGATATATGTGAACCAGTAACGATGATCCACCGCAGCAAACAGAATAACCGAATGCCATCCTTTGAAGTTATAGTAGTCGGTTGCCTCATTTTTGGTACTTTGACTTCTATATGGCATCCATCAATGGCACCGTAGAATTGTGGAAAACCCAGTTTCTCGAAGCCACCGACTATTTCTGATATCTTCTCCGAGGTTGGTGGGTATGCGTCGAAAACTTCGTGTTGCACAACATCTACAACCGCATTGCAGATTTCAATGACCAGTTCACCCGTAGTTGTTCTTCCTACACCGAATAGACTTCCAATAGTTCTATATTCCGCTGACGATCCGAAAGCATACAGGGCAATAGCGATGCGTTTCTCCAACCGAATAGCAGACCGCCAAAGAGTATCTTCTCTTTGCAGGCGATGTAATTTTTTGACCAACAAATTAAACGTACATCTGTCAACCCGAAACGTGTTTTTGAACTTTTTATCACTAAACTTTGGTACTTCATCTTCCCAAAATCTAGAATTTTCTACCTGAAAGACCGACATAGTTAGAGAAATTAAAGTTGATATTCAAAAGCATCTTACAGTTGACCACACCCTACGTTTTCGGGAATTAACCGGACTAGAGAGTAACGAAACGTATTTCCTGTAGAGCTTCCTAGATATCGAAGCTAACATCCTATATTTTCTGCTCTGCTTCAACAGCATTTGAATTTTTCTGTTATTTTGAATCATTTTCGTTCTGATTACGTTCAGCATCCTGAAGAAATAAAGATACAAAAAATAAACAAGCAAGAACGTTGACGGCATTGAGCTTCGTATTACGAAACGGGGGAGTAGGCATGACAATATGGGTTTGCAGAAGAAATGAACCCACTTTCAAAATAAAAACTATGAATGATAATTATTTTTCCCAAATCAAATTAGTACTCCATGTAAATGAAAATCACTTTTGCATGCAAGTAGTGAAAAAATATCATACAAAAATTATGTCTAAATATAATTTTATATGTTTTGGTAAGAATATTGTTTTGGTGAGAATATTTGGAAATTTATAGAAAATAGTTTAAATTAGGGTCAGAACAACGTACTTCTAGTAGGCAAACAATGCCAAGAAAAAAATTTCATACAAATTTTAGTAATTGAAAACTGCCTTAGGGTCGACTAATCTGATAGAGAAGAGTTGGCCTCACACAAACTAATGTCGTATCCAGATGTCGACACCATTCCGTCGTCAACCCGAATGCAATAGATTTAAATTCCTGATTGTCAGTTTGACATGCGGTACAATGTACAACCAAAGTATGTCTGTCATGGTACGATAGTACCTGTACAACGCTGTACTCTTACAACGCAAGTACAGCTGTATGTCTGTCCCTGGTATAAGAGAGGAACGAATCAAGACGGGTCTATGGTACTAGGTGAGGCCGTTTCGTCACTAAGTTGGTTAGGGGAGCGGTATATGAAAACAGTACGGAAGAAAGCAGAAGGGGAATTATTTGCTTGAAGCGTGAAAGAGACAGACTGATCAGGAGCGAGCTTCGGCACTAGCGTATTGTGTTTTGTTTACAAACAAAACACAGTAGACTTCCAAGATGGCTGAAGAGTGGTTTTAGCAAGTTGACCCACCTGAGGATATACTTCTAGGCGCCTTGGAACGAATAACATCGAAGTAAGTGTACAGTAGAGTGCCAATGGATGTATGGGAAAAAGTTACCCTCGAATTTCCAAAGCGAACTTGATTTAAAATGTTGATTCCCACGAAAAACTACCCTATGCAAAATATCAGCTCAATCGGACTTCATTTACTAGTGTCGCACAGCGGTCAAAGTTTGAGTTTTTTGAAAACCGAAAAACCACCCAAGGGGGGGAGTAAAAATCGCAAAAATTTGATGTCAAATGTCTTCAAATTGCATGAAACTTCGAGATCTACTGTCATCTCGGAATACGAGGCAAAACGTATGATTTTGGATGCCAATTAAAATCGTCATATCGATTTTTCATACGAGACTCCCTAGGGAATGTTGATTTGCACGATAAAATACCCTCTGCAAAATATTGGCTCATACGGACTTCATTTACTATTGCCGCAGATCTCAAATTTTTTGTTTTCTGCAAATCGAAAAATCACCCAAGGGGGAGTAAAGGAAATCGGGGTTTTCAAAAAAAGTTTTTTGATGCCAAATGTCTTAGGGTGCTCATACACTGTTTGACCGAAGCCAAATATTTGACTCTTTTTGACAGATAAAATTTGGTCAACGTGTACTGATCAAATATATTCTACACAAAACACGACAAGCAAATATTCAATTATTGGATGCCTAAAATATTTTTTCAGTCTGTTCTTCGAACCTGTCGGTACATGGTTAGGTTACCTTGGATATTTCAGTTTTTTTTCCATGTTCGGTGTTTGATATTGTTTACTACTGTTTAAAATTGAAGAGTGGCAAACAAAATAGTGTTTGTACAAATATCAAATCAAACCTTATCTGTCAAAAAACCATACGTTTCGTCTCGTATTCCGAACAAAAACCCACAGTCCCACAGTGTCTATATTTGACAAACAATTTTTTTCGAGATGACACTAGATCTCGACGTTTCATGCAATTTGAAGACATTTGGCATCAATTTTTTTCCAAAAAACTCAAAATTTAACCGCTGTGCGACACTAGTAAATGAAGTCCGATTGAGCTGATATTTTGTATAGGGTAGTTTTTCGTGGGAATCAATATTTTTCATCAAATTCGCTTCGCGAAATTAGAGATGGCCATTTTCATTGGCACTCTAGTATACAGTAATGTATTTGAATCCGGACACTTTGCATTACATTCAATATCCAATAACTATTAATGGGTTTCCAAGTGGGCGCGCTACATACGGATACGAATGATTTCAACAACCTGTTTTCAAAGCTATTGAAACAATTTTTTGAGTCAATAAATAGCAATCATGTAACTCTTGGACATTTTATCTTTTGTATGAAATGATTATCATAGTGTTTCGTTGATCCGAAGCAGAATGATTAATGCTTAACGTTACGAGCGTCGTCTTTAGACGACATGAAATTCATACTGCTCTTCGATCACACCAGCGCGATGTGCATACTTTTCGGCGAAGTGCTCTGTACAGGGGTAGCACTTCGGCGGAGCTCACTGCCGCAATGAAAGGTGTTACGGCCCTGATCAATGAGTGAACACAGGCCGCTAAATGCGCAATGAGTTAGTAATCGAAGTAGACAATGGCAACTGAAAATCATTTTGAAAATTTGAAAAACGTCTTGAATTTGTTGTAATAAAAAATATATTGCATTGTGAGAACTATTAGTTTAAAAAGAATTTGCATAGTTTAAAGGTAGGCTGTTGTCATAGAAGAAAAGGGGGAAATAGAACATTTATTTTACTTTTAGTTCGTAACCGTTACTCTGTACTGAGAAGACAGGAAGATTGGGGGAAAAATATAAGGAAAAGGAAAAACCAAATTTGTAAGAGATATAAAATAATGTATTTGTTCCAATGGTAATTTATGTATATTATAGCTTTGAGTGTGACATAAATATCATACTACATCGAGTGGTTTTTTATTTAATATGCTGCCCCGAACACCCCCAACAAAAGGGTTAAAGAAGGAATGGATTCCTCCTTGGAATTACTCAGCAAAAATAAAGCCCT
The DNA here is from genome assembly GCF_029784135.1 of Toxorhynchites rutilus septentrionalis. Lineage (NCBI taxonomy): Eukaryota > Metazoa > Arthropoda > Insecta > Diptera > Culicidae > Toxorhynchites > Toxorhynchites rutilus. The sequence continues at coordinate 55,306,736 of NC_073746.1, forward strand.
TTCGCAACAATTAGAAACGACAAACGGTTGCGACATTCGAGCACAAATAATTTTATAATATAGCTTTCATCAAAGTGATTTCTCCGATATGGTGAAATATCCACTACATCATGTCATATATTTCGTAGTCTTCATTATCAAATCCATAGTCAATGGCACCATCGGTATCAAATTATCATCAATACCACGATTTTCGCAGAATGCTTCTTTCATTTCGGTTTGCAGAAACTTTTCTGAACTATAATCCATCAAATTTGGTATCCCTGAAAAGGGCCGTTGATTATAATAATGTCTATAATAATAACAATGACTAAGATAATAATGACGAAAGTGGAAGCGCGACTGTTCAAGCACGCTCTCATCGGATACGACGGGCCAGCTGGATGTCCTTTGGCATGTGACGCGTTTTACGTGGATAGCACACAAATTGGTATCTTCGAATAGGCCTCCTGCAGTGCCATAACAGCGGAACTTTGGAAACGCAAGTCGGTTTTGAAGTCCTGGGCAATTCCACGAACCAAACGATGCAAAGGTAGCTTGCGGATCAGCAATTCGGAAGGGCCATAACTGAAACATCCAGCGATTGTAAGCGATTTGTGACATAAGGTGGAAAAGATACATGAATTGTGCAATTTTCTCGGCAATATTTAAATGTTTCCAAAGCGCGAACCAAACGATGCAAAGGTAGCTTGCGGATCAGCAATTCGGAAGGGCCGTACCTGAAACATCCAGCGATTGTAAGCGATTTGTGACATAAGGTGGAAAAGATACATGAATTGTGCAATTTTCTCGGCAATATTTAATTGTTTCCAAAGCGCAATGACTTTTTGATTGATTTTTTGAAATTGATTAGTTTACATTGTTTTTTGCTACCTTTTTCAAATGTTCCAGAACATTGAAAAACAGTTTTCCCGTTATGCAATCGTTAGTTGGGAAATTAGCAAAGACAATGGACCCAGTTGGACCACCTGTGAACTAGAATAATGAAAACGTTCTATTCGAAACTAGTTCGATAGCTCTTTCCATCTCATCTTCGTTTATGCTGGTTCTATCGGTTTTCTTTTTGTAGTTTCGATCCTTAGGTTGGTTCGAAACTACAAAATCAGACTAAATTTTATTGAAATAATAACTACACATTTTTCTTTTCTTTATTTCTAAAATGTTTCTTACTTTATAATGCGTAGAATCAATTGTTTACGCGAATCTTGGGGGTATTTTATCTCTAAGAGAATTTGTAGAGCTGATTCTATCGGTCGGTACAACCATTTACGCTTGTGAAACATCGCTTGAGTATAAAATTTGTATTTTCTCTTATTTCCTGCAGAAAAATAATATAAATAGGTATCATCATAAATGGTTGAATATCTCAAGAAAACTTACCGCGCACTCCTCGGACCCATCATCTAATTTCAAAATTGATTCCAACTTCGACTTAAGATTTAAGTCCTCATTTTGACACCTGTGAACACCCTCATCACACAGTGCTAAAAGATCGAGTGCCATCAGCGAAATTTCCAGCTTCTGGTTGTATCCACTCGTAGGCTTAATTGATGCGGCCACATTTTCCACGGCGTTAAGCAGAATAAATTCGTCCCTCACAGCAGAGTCTGCCTGGCACATGGCAGCCATCAGGAAAACCGATTTAACCCGTAGTTGTGTGTTTTCCGACTGTATGCATCCAATTATACACTCCTTGCCACCCATATCGGCGAAAGCTTCCATGCAGTTGGCATTGTTCCGCACCATACAGGAAATTGCATACATCGCTTTGGCAGCAACCTGATCCTCATCCGAAAGCAGTTCCACAAGCCGCGGCATAATGTTTGCTTCTAGCAATTTTTGTTGACTGTATGGATTGTTCTGTGATAGCCCAGCCACTAGCCCAAGTGTTGCAACGCGAATATCGGCACTCGGGGAGTTTAACCCTGGTGGAACAATCACTAACCCACCCACTTTGCAGAAATCTGTTACGTAGGGTATACTTGCTAGAGCACAAGATTTTTAAAGATAAATTCAGCTACCCACCATCGGCTGCATTGATATCCTGTATGAAATCGGTTATCTCTTCAATAGCTGTAACTTTGTCCGATTCTTGAGCCTTCGGATCCATTATGACCGTCATGGATTCTTCCATTCTCTTAACCACGTCAACCGTAAAAGAATTGATGGCTTCCTCGAGAAACCTCCGTCGTTCCTCATCCATTTGTTGGAATTGAGACGGATTTGGCGCATCCTCGGATTTTGTTGTTTCCATGGCAAACTTGAGCAGCCCCTGGAATGAGATCACAATAAGTCATTGACACATAAGTTTTCCCAAGGCACTTCCTCTTCCACTTCCTCGAAACCGGATCATTCACATTCATATAAAAGAACTCACCTGTAAATCTCGGGGTTGTCTTGGTTGATCGGGATTTTCTCCTCCGCTAGCCATTCTTATATTAACAGAAATTTCAAAATCTAGTAAAAGGCGAAAGATTTATTCGACAATGGAAGAGAGACCAGAGTTATTTCAAAATCTACAAAGCGGTACAAAACACACAATTCAGTATCGTTGCGTTTCACGTTGCTTCATGGAGTGTTCATTTGACAAAGTCAGATCGTCTCAACGTTTGTTTACATGCTCTCTAGAATCATCTCGAATCCAAGGCGGTAGCAAGACGGGTCTATGGTACTAGGTGAGGCCGTTTCGTCACTAAGTGGGTTAGGGGAGCGGTATATGAAAACAGTACGGAAGAAAGCAGAAGGGGAATTATTTCCTTGAAGCGTGAAAGAGACAGACTGATCACGAGCGAGCTTGGACACAAGCGTATTGTGTTTTGTTTACAAACAAAACACAGTAGACTTCCAAGATGGCTGAAGAGTGGTTTTAGCAAGTTGGCCCACCTTAGGATATACTTCTACGCGCCTTGTGCGGTAGCTCCTTGCTCGAATCGTCGCGAGAGAAACAACCCTATGCTGGGCATAAAACTTAACAATCTGGGCTAAGAAATCTCTTGTGAACGGAACCAATGTATTAATATAGAAGGTAGCTCAATTTGCTCATTTGAGTGATGTTATATTAAATCACTTTAACCGTTTGAGTGCGGGGCAAATTTTGTGAGCATATGCCAAAAGTCCGGATGAGTTTAAGTACATTAAAAAAAAAATAAACGTAGATAACTACGTTCACAAAAGATCACAGATCTTGTCACAAAAGTGGTGTTAAATTAAAAAAAAAACACATAAAAAGTGGTATTCACGAAATTTATAAACATCACCTTTTTTTAAATAACGAGAAATGTATAATTAAACAATTTTATTCACAATTATGGTTTGCTGGATGACCAATAAGTGATTGAATCTATATTTATTCTATTTGTACCTCCAATATGTTCCCGAAAGACGAAATCCTACTTGGCACCTTAAGTCAAAAATGTTAGCATAAAACAAGAAAACAAGAAAAGTTTTCGTGACTCAAGCTTTGTTTATTTACGTTTTGACTAGAATTTATCCCAGAAAAGATTATTCTTCTGCAGAAATCTATTACAGTGATTTGGCTCTAATTGGACTTATCGAGCCACCACTTAGTGTCGCGTTAGTGGCGATTGTGACCTGTTATTGGACATATTAACAAACACAGATCACTGTGAAAAACAAGTTTAAACAGGAAAATCATTGAAAATATAACAAATCATTATCAGCATTAACATTAACAATAACTAGAAAAGTACATGATCTAGTAGAATGGTTGAAAAATGATTAAAAATACTCCTAAGGATGTTTTCAAAAATGTCCAATTAGAGGATCAAATTGAAGACAAAGCACTGTATTACTCAGCGATGTCAGATTCCTGATCAGTGTTGAAAAAAATCATCTTCGCTAAGCTCAAATGCATAGATTTTCAGGATCAAGACAACCAGTGAATATGAGCAAATGAACGTTTGTTCTTCAATATGTTTTGAAGTTTATTTTTCTATGGGTGGATGCCAGAATTGAATTTCATTTTAGCCAAACATTTAACTGTTGTTTACTTTTAACCTGAGGCAACTATGTGCGGTTGGTTTTTATTTAGTTCGGAATGTACTGCTGCTTAAGTCCTTCTCAATCAACGCAGGCAACAAGAATATTATGATATGTAATCCATTTGAATATCGAGTCAAGAAGCAATTGTTATTCAATTGCAATACGGCGCTCGCGATGCCGTTATTACCGTCTGGCCAAACAAAATTCTGCGCGATTTCTTGCAAAGTTCGTTTCATCGAACTCTGGCGTTTTTGTTCTCTAAATGGTCTTGCCTGACCAATTTATTTATTTTTAAATTTTGACTCAAAATCAATGCCAGGACGAATATCGTTTCAAATGTGATGAATATCAATTTGTTGCTTTTGATATTCAAAGTATAAATAACAGCGAATGTGTGAACCCCACTCAATGCCGCATTCATTCATAATAGCAAATGTGTTCGTGCATCAGCGATATGAACAAAATAAATTCGTTTGTTATTGTCATCAATATAATGATGGCAGAGTGTTTCGAGCTGAAAAAAGTTATTTACACTGAAATAAAATCATATTCGTTACTCGTGAATATGTGTTGATATTCTAAGACACTGTTCCGATACAGGCAGTTGAAAGACGAAATCATAGGAAACGATTATTCGAAATATTCGATTTGAAGCGTTTCTTTTTTCATTGTATCGTTGATACAGCACAGAGTAAATACGGAGAAACTTTGGAAAATTAAAGAAAAATAAAGAGCAACAGCCAAAGTATGTTCATTTTTATATTAACATTGAACCTGTTTTTTTGTTTTGAAATAACTCGAATGAAATAAATGTTGGAGTTTTTGTTATTCGTATTTTTAAATTGTTTTCATGAAAGAAAGAAGAAAGTTCAAATAATATCATTCTAATGTTCAGAAATAGAAAACCTAACATTTGGCGAGAAGTAAAATGGAATTGTAATAAGGACATCTCAATAAAACCTGTTTTTTTTATCCCATTTATTTATTTAAGGCTCATTAGCATTTTTAGCTGTAACAGAGCCGAATTTTAATCGTGTACATGTCACATGGTTATCATATCTATAATTAGCACATTACACAGTTGCCATTCGCCAGTATTCCTTCTATACCATTACATATGGTACATTCACACAGTAGCCATTTAGGCGTAAGACTATTCTTTCTGTTCTTCCATTATCCAGTTGGACCACCGAACAGCGGAGACAGTTGATTGATCATTGTTGAGTTATTTATAGAACAGTAGCCCGATGTGTCTGGCAGAGCAGAGCAGTTGTATGGATGAATCGATCTTAGTTCGACCGTGGATCGATCTCCATCGCTGATGATTGTTGCGTAGACGTAGCTATTCTATAACAACACAAAGATGGTCAATGAGGGCCCTGAGTTTTGAACTCACGGTCGATCGCTTACTAAGCGAACGCGCAACCAATGTGGCTACGGAGACCCCCCAATAAAAGCTTGACACAACATGGGTCATGTGGATAGAATATCAAATTGGTTGTAAAGAAGAATCCAATAGAAATGTCAAAAGAGATCCAATAATCAGGAGGGGAAAAAGTGTTACTTTTCTTATAGTATTCCACTACATAAAGAAAGTATTGTTATTAAAGATGAACATAATCGACTCAATAAAAACGAACAAACTACATTTCTTCATCAATTAACGCTAGCGATTCAAATCATAAGAGCCCAACTGACATTTTGTCAGATACTGAAACTTCAATAAAATTGACTCCTAAACATACATAAACTTAATGATGTCTCAGTTTTACTTCTCGCCAAATATTCGGTTTTTATTATTCTGAACGAATTACGCAAATTGCAACATTTATTTCAACTCTGGTTCGGTCAAAGGTTAATAAACAAAACCCGAGTCACGAAAACCTTTGCTTTTTTTAGGAGAAGCTTCTGACAGCATGCGGGAAAAAGACAGCATGGGGAAAAAGGTACAAGAAATTTATTTTTCAAGCAAAAAGCGCTTGAAAATGAAATTTTATTGACTTCGCACGACCCAGGACAATCATAAGGCTAGGCGCAAATTGAGAAGCGAATAGCGCTCTTAAGCGAACACGAGACGGCAAACACGACTCATATGTATCACAAACGAAGCGTGGCGGTGCGCATATTGAGTCGCAGTTTGGTGCAAATGCCGTGCCACTCGCATATAATGTTTGATTTACATAGAGTTTCGCGATACATTTATTTACTATTACAACCACCCGACCGGCATAACCATACAACCAGACTCACGGCGCTATATGGTTGTCCACCAACACAACCACCATAGCCGGCACGACAAGCACGAGAAACTGTGGTTCAGCCACAGCGTCACGTGAGTCGTGCCTCACGAGCGCTGCACCATCTCGCGTCTCCTCGTCAATTTGCGCCGTTCTATCTGTTTTCATTAGCCACAAAAACAGGCGCAATATCGCGCCAAGCTACACGCGTCTCAATTTGCGACTGGCCTAACCCATGAATCTTGCCACTTTATATCATGGACAGACATACAGCTGTACTAGCATTATACGTGTACAGCGTTGTACAGGTACCACGGTAGCATGACACACATACTTTGGTTGTACATTGTATCGCATGTCAAGCTGAAATTCAGATTTTGACCTATTTTTACAACATATTTCAATGAAAAAGGGTTTTATATAGCGTCCAAACTATCAAACACAACAAACCAGTTTCCAATATGAGTTATTAACTCAAGAGAAAGTCAATGAAAAGAATATTTTCCAAGTGTTTTGATTCAGTTTGTTTATTGTACCACCACTAACCGTCTATGGCACTGCGCACAGTACAGCTGTAGCCATGTACAACGGTGAAACAGGTCGGTGCAGATACAGCGATTGTACCGAGATGTTTGCATGATTCTAGCGCTGTACATGGTGACAGACATACAATTTTCGAAGTACAACGATAGTACAGCAGTATGTCTGTCATAAGTATTATATCCTACATCTCGCCAGGTACGGAAGAGGGTAGGAAATAACGTGAACTATTTTTACTCGGGTATAGAATATAGGGACCAATGTGCCTAGAAGTATATCCTAAGGTGAGGCCGTTTCGTCAATAAGTTGGTTAGGGGAGTGGTTTATAAAAACAGTACGGAAGAAAGCAGAAGGGGAATTATTTGCTTGAGGCGTAAAAGAGACAGACTGATCAGGAGCGAGCTTCGGCACTAGCGTATTGTGTTTTGTTTACAAACAAAGCGCAGTAGACTTCCAAGATGGCTGAAGAGTGCTTTTAGCAAGTTGGCCCACCTTAGCATATACTTCTACGCGCCTTGGGATATACTTCTAGGCGCCTTGATACACTGAGAGGAAAATTTAGTAAATATAACAAATTTTTTTTGTAAATGTTACCAATTCTCTAGTCATTTTCTACCCTACTAATCATTGGTACATGTTACAAAAAAAGAATGGTAGGCACATATGTCAAACAAACTACAAATTGTTGGTCCAACATTGGTGCAATAACAGTGAAAATTTTGCTTCATATTTGTGAGAGGTAATCATCAGGGATAATGACAATATTTTTTAATAATTATTTTTAATTTAAAAAATTGTATTTGATTGCGTTTAATTCTACATACTTAGAATACATTATAATAACTTATGCTATATACAACATCAAAAATTCTCGTATGACAATAAAAACAAACTTACTAATGGTATGAAGTAAAATATACGAATTCCTGGTAGGAACATTCATTGCGTCTCACATCTTTTTTACGCAATTTTAGTAATTTTTACAAAAAATGTGTATATTTTACCAATGTTTTTGCTATTAAAGATTTGGTAGCTGCTTTTACTAAACTATTTCTCCAGTGTAGGGACCAACGCGCTAGCTACTACCCACCCCTGCAAACTACCTGCTGTCAAAACATATATAAACAGAAATAATTCTAGATGTTGCTACAGTTTGTTAATTGCAAATAAGATTACCTTTCCGAAAGAGATTCACCATGGCTTATGACGCTGCTGCCCACGACGATGGACCAGGGTTTGTTGGTATCCGTTTTTGTCAAGAATGGTAAGTTTGGATGAAATCGAAAACTATCAATGCACTATTAACCGGCCTCTTTTGCAGCAATAATATGTTGTACCCGAAAGAGGATAAAGAAAACAAAATCCTGCTGTACGCGTGCCGAAATTGTGATTACAAACAAGAAGCCGATTCCAACTGCATCTACGTGAACAAAATTATGCACGAAATTGAGTAAGTCGAAAATTATATTTGTTTTGAGTATAGTGTGTAACTGTGGTGTTTTTCCTTCTTTTATAGCGAGTTAACGCATATTGTGCCAGACGTAATATCGGATCCAACACTACCCCGAACGGAGGAACATGCTTGTCCCAAGTGCACTCATCGGGAAGCAGTCTTTTTCCAGGCACAAACACGACGAGCTGAAGAGGAAATGAGACTGTATTATGTGTGTACTAATCCGAATTGCTGCCACCGTTGGACTGAATGAGCTACTCTTCTGTATAATATTTCTCCAATCATCGTGCTTTTCTTCTACTGAAGAACGTAATAAATTATTCTGTACAATTACTACGAATGTGTTTCGACACATTTCAACATCGATGATGGACACAACAAGACGCCAATAAAGACACTGGTTTTGAAATTGCTAATAAAAATTCTGTAATTAAAATGACTTTTTTCTTTAAATTTGTTCATTTCTAAAGCAAAACTGCTAGATCTTCACGGAGCTAATGATCCGTTGTTTTCAATTAATCCATATCGTACCAAACGCGTGTGGTCCCCATGGCCTAGTGGTAAGCGTTGCGATTGCCAAGATGGGGGCTCCGGGTTCGATTCACGTTCGGGTCAGAAATTCTGTCTTCATAGATCGTTTTTCTGGCTTGCATTGGTAAAGGGGAACTGTCTAGGGTGTGGTGGGATGAGCAATTGGGCATTGCCATTCCCCAAGAAAAGCCACAAAAACCCGGAAACAGCTCCTCTAAGCGAATTGACGCCGCTATATGTGTCTTTGCCCAGTCCTGGTGGTACTCGGGACGTAAAGCAACAGTATCACGATGGTCCTCCAGCGAGATAGTGGGGTTGGTCACAGGCCTTGCAAGCCGCACCACTAAAACACCAAGCAACGAACGATACACAACAAGATTGTGAATCAGTGAATATTATAAAGACGTCAAGCCAAAATAAATAAATAAACCAAACGTTGGAAACATCCAACAGCAACTTTAACAAATTTTCATTTCTAACTCAACAGAACCTAACAGATGATTAAAACTAAAGATTGGAAAATTGGGCAATTTTTAAAAATTATACCAATGGTTTTCGTCCTAAAATACATTTACAGCTTAGGCGTCGTGCACAAATTACGTAACGCTAAAAATCCGGATTTTGGACCCCCTCCCCCCCTCTACGTAACGCACTTTCCTATCTCTAATACACAGAAAGTAACGCAACCTCGACCACATAAGCCGTTCGATCTTCATCAAAGAATAGACCGTCATCACACTCGGGTTCGGGAGGACCATTTTCCCACGGTCCAATGCAATACACGGTCAAACCTCTTCGTATCTGCTCGATATACACGTGGAATCTGTCTTTAATCGAACACAATAGATTAATTTTATAGATCGTTAAAACTTTTAAACACACTTACAATACATTAGTTATTTTTATTTACCTGCCAAAATATTCACTAGAAATAATTTATATGACAGAAAAACGTTTGCCGGGTCAGCTAGTTTGTACATAAAATAATAACAAGCTTGTCCTGTAATTCGTATGTTTGTATGTTTGTTACATGTTTGTCTGTAGCGCTTTACCACATTAATAGAAATTTGACCACCTTCCTGTTGATCGATTGATCTGAAATTTGGAACACACCTTTATCTCTGCAGTAATAATAACACTGCGTATTTCATGATTTTAAAAATCCAAGATGGCGGCCGCTACAAAATGCCGGATTACATACTTTCTCAAAACCTCATCAATGTGGGGTTTTCCAAAACCCCATCAATATGGGTATCAAATGAAAGGGCTAGAATAGTAGAACACAGCTATTCACGAGGAATGCGAATCCAAAATAACCATAACCACCATAACGCCATAAAATGGAGATATTTTTTTTTCGAGATCCTCATCAATATGGGTATCAAATGAAAGGGCTTGTTTAGTAGAACACAGATATTCATGAATGACGGAACACATATTTTCTCAAAACCCAGCAAATATGGGTACCAAATGAAGGGGCTTGACCAGTAAAACCAGGTGTATGGCACGATTTTCGCTATCTCACTCTACCTACCATCACCACATATCTCACTATCCCTCTGCTGTAAAAGTTCATCATCGACATCACGATATGTCAGATGGTGGTAAATTGGTAATTCGCGCTGACAGAAAAATAGTATCGACGTCTGGCGGCGACTTCAAATTAAGGCCATAATTTGGGTCCCAAACTCGTTAGTTTAATTTCTATCAGATCGAAAGACACGAAGCCGGTTTATAAATTTTAAAATTTGAATGAAAATTTTCACTTCATATTATTGAATTATTTGAAACACTTATTTCTGACTTTCATTCAACCATATAGTTATACAATTCCAACATTGTTACTGATTTTTTTTTTCCTTATTATATAAAGTTGTCTTCATAAACAATTTTCCTAAGAAACTTTTTCACCACCTGCAAACAAAAATGTTTTTAATTTAAATAGAATACTAATTTGATATGGAAAAGCTAATTTTCATTCATAATTTTAATTTTGAAAACGTTCATTCCGACTGAAAATTAGCTATTCTTTGACGCTCCCCTAGAATAGTAAACGAACCTCATTGCCGTCAACGCGGATCGCTGTTTTGAAGAAAACGAATACTTTTGATGTTTGAGATGTTGGCACCAAAAACATGGCGGGTGCCATACGGCTGAGTTAAACACAGCTATTTGTGGAAAATCTAAATCCAAGATGGCCGCTGTAACAAAATAGCCAATTACTTTTTTAAACGGTTTCACTCAACTTGACCTGTTTGTATGCATGTTCGTGTGTCTGTAGGGTTGACCCACATTAGTAAAAATTTGACCCCGTTCCTTTCCACTAATTGATCTGAAATTTGGAACACACCTTTATCTCTGCTGTCATTATAATACTAAGTATTCTCCTGGAAAATCCATTTTGGTCGCCGCTAGAAAATGACTGGTTTCACATTAGTTTAAAATAATGTTAATGTGAATTTAATGAATGTTAATGTGAAATTAAATGAATGGAGAACAAACTACATTATGAACAACATAAATTCCAGAAAGCACGCCGGGACAAAATGGTCGACTATGTATTTTTTTTTGCAATCCCATCATAATCAGTATCAAATGAAATGATTCGACTAATAGAATACAATACATCATGAAAACATTCCGAAAAAATAGGTAAAAATCAAACATTTTAAAAAATTGTGGAATGTTTTTAACTAAAACTAAAATAAAATCGTGGGGCACGTTGGATTTACGTTATTAATAGTTAATAGTTTCAACATATGCCCTACGATTTTATTTTAGTCTCATCAATGCCTTAGATTAAAAAAAAGAGGTGTGATCAAGCTTTCAGTACATTATCTGTTTTATCACAATGAAACCGTTTAACTTAAAAAGTATTTTTTTTTACTTTTTTTTTTATTCGCTGGTAAGGATGGGCCCGGCTTAAAAAAAATGTCCAACGTTGTTGGCCATCTATTTCGTTCTTCAGTGATTTATAACAGCTAATGGCTTAGTTAATTCAACGAGAAACTGTAGCGCTACGTTCGACGTCGGGACGTTATGAGGATGCTCATTCCTTATTCGAAATAGGAAAAAGTTTTCGACAAATTATTTGATGTTAGCTGTTTGGATACAACAGGCCCTGTCTATTCATCAAATGCCGGTTCTGTTTGCAACTGAATGAGTTCCTCAAGTGAAAGGAGTTTCCTATCAGCTTCAAGTAGATCAAGCACATAGTTCGTTCAAACCTTCAAAGCCGAGATCATGTGCTAGTTCAAAATGTTTTGCCTAATTTCAGGAAGGAAATTAACTTCTGCATCAGTACTTTTTACACATTCTGGCCAAACATGGTTCATTGTTGTTAATTTTAATTCCTTCCACGATTCACTGATGCGGCCTACAGCCTTGATGTTATAATTTTTCCAAAATGTTTTAATTGAAGGTTTACCATCGTTTTCCCTTATAAGTTGTCGGAAAGTTCGGCGTTGGTAATATGCCTTAAAAGTGGCTATTGCACCCTGATCCAATGGTTGGGTCAGAGCTGTTGTATTTTTCGGAAGGTATTCAATCATGACATCTTCAGGTAGTTCGGATAAATTAGTAGGATGCCCTGATGCATTATTCAAAATTAGCAAATCTTCGTTGCTTGAGGGGGGATCGTACTCTGGAAAGTCGAAAAGTAACGGATTTTCGTGATTTTTTTCCAGCTTTTGGAATTAAAATTGAGTGTTGGAATATTTTGGTGATTGGTAAACATTTTTACATACCAATTTCAACCAGATCGGACCACTAGATCCTGAGAAAAACATACCACCAGATTTAGAAACAGCATTCACGCGTCCAACTGCCAACAGTAGAATTATCACTACATTGACACCCAAAAAATAGAAAAATACATCTTCGAATGTACCTTAACCAATCACCAAAATGTCCCAACATTCAACTTCAATTCCAACATCCGAAAATCCGTTATTTTTCGACCTTCCAAAGTAGGGCTCCCTTATGTCATAATTGACGTTGCCTCGCAAATATTTTTTCACTTCTGTACAAAAGTGATTTTTGAACCAATTCTCAAGCTTTAGTTATCCAAGCTTTCTTGTTGGATCTCCATATGACGGGTAATTGATTTTTATTTAGCCACTAGCTGACCCGCAAAAATTTGTTTTTTGCTATCAATACCTTCAAATATTCACGTTTTCTTACTATGAGCTTACTATGAGTTACTACTAAGTTCATGGGTGCAATCGCAGAACTGTTCATTGATTGATCTTCTAATCGACCCCGTTGAATTTACCTTTTACTGTAAAATTCCTAGTATTTCTACCAAAACTCATCATTATAATATCAGATTATTTTCAGACACAATTCACGTTCAAGATTTTTCAATCACTTGCAAATAACATGTTTCTCCGTTACATGGAATAAATGTTTTATACAGAAAATATGATAGAATAAAGACAGCCGTAAATCGGACAATTTCTTCCTCGAGTTCTGCTCTTATCAACACATTCGGCGATACTTTTTTATTGGTATAGATAGAAGAAGATATAGGAGTGCGTTTCATCACATTAAAATCCGTTTCCAGTTTCGAACAAAGATCAAAATTTCGCTAGCGCAAACATCAATTGAACTAACAGCACTTGTCACTATGTAATTGAAGAACATATGGGAATTTAATTATCCGAATTTTCCCTTTTTCCTTCAGAGTTTTCCGAAAATTTTCAATTGTCATGCTTGGTTGGAATATTTTTGGTTGAAATATGTGTAATATTTTTATGGGACCCCCTCTCCATTCCATATTATCCATTTTATTGCACCCTAAAACCTCCACATGCAAAAATTGGTTCCATTTGCTTGAATAATCCTCGAGTAATGCAGAAATTTGTGTTTCATTTGCATGGCAATCACCACCCTCCTTACCCCCCTTAGAGAAGAGGGTGGAGAGTCTAACCACCATAGAAACATTTATTCCACCCTAAAACCTTCACATGCAGAATTTGGTTTCATTTGCTTGATTAATTCTCGAGTAATGCAGAAATTTGTGTTTCATTTGTATGGCAGCCCCTCCTAAGAGAGGAGGGAGGATAATCTAACCAACGTAAAAACATTCATTGCATCCTTAAACCTCCATATGTCCAATTTGGCTTTATTTGCTTGATTAATTCTCGAGAAATGCAGAAATTTGTGTTTCATTTGTATCGCAGAGCCAGCACAAACCCCCCCCCCCCAAACTAAGAGAGAGGGGTGGAGTATCTAACCACCATAGAAACATTTATTGCACCTTAAAACCTCAATATGCCTTATCTGGTTTCATTTGCTTGATTAGTTCTCGAGTAATGCATAAATTTGTATTTCATGTATATGGCAGCCCCCATTTAGAGAGGGGGTGGAGAGTCTAACCACCATAGAAACATTTATTGCACCCTAAAACCTCCACATACTAAATTTGGTTTCATTTGCTTGATTAATTCTCGAGTAATGCAGAAATTTGTGTTTCATTTGTATGGCAGAGTATGGCATGCAAATCGATTTTTCTTCATGACAATCACACATAATGGATACGATTTTTATGTTTTCTAACGATTTTCCTTAAAGAAGAATTATGATCATGGTTTGACCACCTCTGATCATGATTTGTCTAAAAAATGATCATGGTTTGTCCGGTTTTAGAATGGTTTAATGGTTCAGCTATGTAAATCTGATACAAATGGTGTGCGAGCATGATGTTTACAATATTTGTAAGTGTTATAATCCAGAAAAGGTCTGAATACGTGCCAAATAATCATCTGGTTATCGATTAAAAGTTAGCGCGAATGAGGGCGCATTGACACAAATACAAGGTGTATTTTATAATCCTGTAAAACATGTGATTCCGTAAAAATATACTATAAAACTACTGTAAATCATGAAAAAGACAATTTTATTCATATGTTTTGAAACATTCGAATACCTTATCTGACACAGGAGCGCTGAATTAGAGCATTCAAAAAAGTGGGCAAACCATGATCATATTTTCGACTGGGCAAACCAAAATCATTTACCTTATATAGATTTAGGAAGCATTGTATATTAGAAGTGGTTTTAGATTCAGCACCAAGTAGCACAGTTAATCATTCTTCAGACACCTTATAACCGTAACATTGCGTAACTGTTGGAAAGTAAATAACATATTTAGAAAAAAATAACATTTAAATGTACTGTTAAGAAATGTTACCCAAAAATTTAATTTAATATTGAAAACCTTTATAAAAAATATCGAAATAAAATATTCCAATTTAAGAGCTGGTGAAATGAGAGGGTTCAAAAAAAAGTTGTGCCATGGCGAACACGATTCCAGCCCTTCTGGTTATTTAAAACAAAAAGAATGGAACAGATTCTGAATCAGTAAAAGTGGCGATATGGCATGAACCTCGGACAAGTCAAAAACATCTTTTTTGACAAATTGGTGGCCGTTTGAAAAACACAATACGGTTTAAAACGTTTTTTCTTATGTTGCCCGATTTTTTGAATAGGTTCAGTAGAACTTGAGATATCGTGTACGTCAGTTTGAAAAAACTAGTTTCGAGAAAAACGCGTTTCAATTTCATTGTTACAGCCGTACCAGGTTAGATACCGCATCACTGAAATGGCTCTAACTCGATAAAAAATAGAATTTTCGATAAGTCCTTTCTAGGATGTATTCTTGAATGCTTAAACTAGAAAAATATAATTTTTTTTTTCTTTTTTTAATTTCTAGTCCAGAATACTACCTTAAGGCTAAGCCAACGCTCAGTCTTAGTTGCCACTTGAAGAGTAGTTAACCACATTCGGCGATCATTTGCAGAAAAAAGGACTGGTTCTAGAGACTTCGGAGATAGTCACAGCTTCTTAAATATCTCATTCTGAAGGGACGGTCCCCAGAAATGGTTCTAAAATGGCACTATTTTTGCCAGAATCTCGAGACTAATGTTATGCGTTGAATGCACATAACCGATAGATATTTAGGACGAATTTACAGCGAAGGTTGAAGAGATAGCAATTTAGTTACAGTGAACAAATCACGGATTAGTTTTGGCATTTGGCGGTTTGGTATGGAATGGCTGCTGGAAGATCAAAATCAACAATTATTGTGGCGATCTATTCTACAGCTGACAAACAACCCAACTAACAATTCCCCATCAGTGTGACGTTTGTATGATAGTTTAGTTCAGCTCTATGGTTAATAATGTCTGAGCTATCTTTATATATAAAAGAGACTTTTTCCCACGTACGTATAACTCATCATCACGGGAGAACGGCTGATCAGATCTACGTCGTCCATATATTTTGTGAGTTTTGTGAGTACTTTGGAAAATATTTGAGATGATTAGAAAAATTCGAAAAAATTGACTGCATATCTTTATATGTAAAAGAAGGATTTTCCCACGTACGTGTAAAATATCATCACGGGAGAACGGCTGATCAAATCTACGCCATCCATATATTTTGCGAGTTTATCTTCACCCAAATTACAATGATAGATTGCTTCGGAAAATATTTGAGATGATTAGAAAAATTCGAAAAAATTGACTGCATATCTTTATATATAAAAAAAAGAATTTTCCCACGTACGTGTAAAATATCATCACGGGAGAACGACTGATCAGATCTACGCCATCCATATATTTTGCAAGTTTATTTCACCCAAATTAAAATGATAGATTACTTTGGAAAATATTTGAGATTATTAGAAAAATTCGAAAAAATTGACTATGCACATCAATATATATCAAAATGGATTTCTGTCTGTCTGTCTGTCTGATTCTTATGGACTCGGAAACTACTGAACCGATCGACATGAAAATTGGTATGTAGGGGTTTTTTGGGGCCGGGGAAGGTTTTCATTAAAGTTTGAGACCCCTCCCCTCTCTCTAAAAGGGGGCTGCCATACAAATAAAACACAAATTTCTACATTACTCGAGAATTATTTAAGCAAATGCAACCAAATTAGGTATGTGGAGATTTTAGGGTGCAATAAATGTTTCTATGGTGGTTAGATACTCCACCCCCTCTCTAAGGAGGGGCTGCCATAGAAATGAAACACAAATTTCAACATTGCTCGAGAATTATTCAACAAACGAAACCAGATTTGGCATGTGAAGGTTTTAGAGTGCAATAAATGTTTTTACGGTGGATAGATACTCCTCCCCCTCTCTTAGGGGGGGCTGCCATACAAATATAACACAAATTTCTGCATTACTTGAGAATTATTCAAGCAAACGAAACCAGATTTTGCATGTTAAGGTTTTAGGGTGCAATAAATGTTTCTATGGTGGTTAGACACTCTACACCCCCCCCCCCCTCTCTAAGGGAGGACACTCCTGCCTCCTCTCTAAGGAGAGAAGTGGAGAGGGGTCTGTCTTTAATCTATCATATTTTCTGTATTAAACATTTATTCCATGTAACTGAGAAACATGTTATTTGCAAGTGGTTGAAAAATCTTGAACGAGAATTGTGTCTGAAAATCATCTGATATTATAATGTTGAGTTTTGGTAGAAGTACTAGGATTTTTTTAGTAAAAGGTAAATTCAACGGGGTCGATTAGAAGATCAATCAATGAACGGTTCTGCGATTGGACTCTTGAACTTGCGCTTAGTAAGAAAACGTGGAGGTTTGAAGGTATTGATAACAAATAAAACAAATTTTGGGCGGGACGAAGTTTACCGGGTCAGCTAGTTTGTTATAAAAACCTCTATTCAAACCATGTTCACACAAATTAGGAGAAATTATTAAGCTAATCTAGTCATTTCAAGTCAATTAGAAAACGTGTATTTAAATCCAAGAAATAATGTTTTTTGACCTTTTTTGATATAAGAAGATGATAAAAAATAAATGAATAAATAAATGAAAAGAAAGAATGTACTCCTGGATCTGGTTAGTAGCGGACAAAACAAAGTCCCTTGGTTGAGTCTCAGAACAGAATATTAGAATGTCAACGCTAGAAAAGCCCTATGTAGTGTCGGTCATTCACGTCGTAATCGTTAAACAAAGCACAAATCATGAGTGATGAGATTGGCTGTCTCGCGAACGTGTAACCTTGAACTTCTTTGCATGCAATTGACACAGCAAACAACGTCGCGGCTTCGCTTTTATCTCAGCAATGGATGTTCTCCTAACAAAATACATCTAGTATATTAGTACAACAGAGAGACTTCCATCTGATGTCAATTATTGTAGTCTGGTTACACACACCAATATGTCATGGCATTTCAACATTCCAGGACACTCACAACTCTATGATAGCCAGGTGAAAAAGAACCCGGTTTCTCAATCATCGGGAGCACACGCAACGGCGCAATGGAAAGGAAATACAAAGTGCGAAGCATTCTATAAAGACGAAAAGAAAGTCAAGCGCAAAACCCCAGATAATGGCGTAAACACGCTGAAAATCTGCACTTCTCATGTACAAAGTTCGCCTCGTGATGCAGATAAATTTTTACAAGTGGACAAATTATCTGAGATAAGCAATGGAATCTTATACAAAAATTCAAAAGAAGATCACATTTCTGCTATATTTTGAACGTATTTCATTACTATCAAAAAAGAGAGAAACCAACGGAAAGTAGACAATGCCCATGCAAATCCGATCCAAATTTTTAGGTACCTATACGAATGAGGAGAGCTTGTCTAGACTATAAAGTTACCTAAAAAATATATAGGGGGAATATTGAACAAAATACCTGTCCATCTCTCTTATAATATGTGAACAGTTGTACAAACTGTTGATTTGTCTGAAATATCAGGTCAAATAAACTAAATTTCACTAGAAATTCCGAAAAATTCTAAACGCACAAAACTACGACCACATGGCTACCGAGAGAGCGATTTTTGTTTTTATTTATATCTTGACATGCGACAGCTCCACTGTCCGGATTTTTAGCGTTACGTAATTTGTGTACGACGCCTAACCATTGATTAATAGCATTTATCTTCTCCAGCCTTAACCCTTCTTTGCATGATTTTTTCTACATTGGTGAAATAAATCAAGGTCCAGACACGACCAACTTAAAGTGTACTTGTTCTTTTATATAATTTTTGGACATTCAATGTTATGATGTAAATTTCCATCATTATGTAAAGAAGGGTTAAGTCTGTTGGAGTATAGTGTATGGATATGCTTCAGTGTTCAATGATTACAAAATTCGAAACTAATCGCTTTGTGAAACGACTTAGACTTGTGCGGTTGGTCGTTTGTGCGGAATCTATATGAATAAAATTTTGAAATTGTCTTTTTAATAAATCACTTAAAATAACACTAGTTTGATGTTGCTATAAAAATATTCATCACGGTGCATAGTTTTTTTACAATCGTCGATTTTGTTTACAGCTTCAATCATTCGTGTTGCTCACTCTTACCTGACACTGCTAGGTAAATGAATAAAGTGTGCTGTTTATCATGATCATGTTCTGAAAACACTTTTGTTTTCATCTTGTCCCATTGCTGCCCCAGCCGAAAGCAGACGCATGGTTTCTGTGCGACGTGCTTCTCTTTTGTTGTCCAACTTAGACGCCACGTGACAGTTATCGCGATTGACTAAATTCGAAGCGTCCTTTTTTGCGATTCGTGTTTTCTGCGCGCATTCTGATGATGTTTACCAGACAATTTCGTGAGAATAAAAGGGAAACTTATATGACGATATCTTCTTGGGCATGTTTCTTTCCCCAAATCATTGCCAGAACTTAGTACAACCAAAACATCCTGGTAGTGGTGAACAGACGAATATATATTTGTAAAAGTCCAATTAACTAGTCCACATCGACTAGTTGCAGATGGCTTTGTATTCGCGAACTCGCCGCTCTGTGTACAAGTAGGTAATCCAAAAACAGAACTGTTTTTCCGTTCCGTAGAAATTTGCGACGCAACGCGAATCTCGTGGCGTGTGCACAGTTGCGCGATACTGTTGCGGAAAAAGGAAGCCTCCTCGTGAAGGTGGAGGATTGGCGCGAGGAGCCAAGTGGCGTTGGAAACGGTGGAAAAGTAGCGTCACTTTGGATATGTGCCTTTTTGTTTTTATTTGTGTTGGCGAGAATATTGCGTGTTTTTTATTATTATTTATTCCTTTCCTGTATTTGCATGGCGCACGATGTTAGTGTGGGGAAGGGATTTTCCGTTTTTAAAGAGTATGCCAACAAAGCACCGAGCTGGCTGCTGACCCAGAAGAAAAGCTGCTGAACTCAGTTAGCGTCGATCCTCCGAAGAGGAAGGCAGTATACAACAAGTGGACAAGTGAATAAACATTGAAATCAGTGAAAAGTTTTGGACATAGTTTCACTGTGTAGCTGCCAGTGAAGAATTTTGTGGAAGATATAATCATATATGTGTCCCGATAGCTGGAGAATAATTGACAAAGTGATTAGCATTAACATTCTATGAAACGCATTTCAAGATTTCAATTCGAGGTGAAAAGTGATTAATTAGTTAAGTGTTGAAAGACGAACTTCATTTGAGTCCAAGTGCAGCTTCAGAGTTTTCGAGTAAGTCGCAATGAGACAAATGTGTTTTCATTTTTCTTCGAATTCGAACATGGTAATAAAATGAATGTAAACGTCACTAAATAATCCAAAGAAATTAGCTATTAAGCTTTTGGGTGAAATCAAAGCGAGAACAAAGAGAATTTATTTTCAACAACAAATCAGGATTACCACTTGGCTTAGAACATTATTACGACCTATCCCTATGTGAAGAGTTCATCATTTTTTATGTAGCTAATGCGCAGATAATAATTGAATTGTTTGCGATTCACATTCGTTTTGCGTGATACGCTGTTCTCTGTATATGACTGCTATTCAACTCAGATAAACCGAAAATTATCCTCAATAAAGAAGTTTATTAAACTTAACTTTAGACAGTAGAATATTGTGGCAATTATTTCCTTGTCTCATGTTTCGCTTCCTTTAAACATCTCATCATATTCTAGCAGGTCGAACGTTTATTGTACTGTAAACACTAGAACTAGAATAATGTTTTTCCAGACAGATAGCGAGGTTTAAGCAAAAACGTATAGCTATAGATATAGATGACTATCAATATATTTATAATTTTCCATGCCTACACTTCGATATTACTCGAAGTTTTATCACAAACTTAATTTGTTACAAATATAGATGCATTTGGTTGCTACAGATCACATAGACTAGATGATGATTATCAAAAATTGTCGTTCGTCCAACCGCAGAAACTTGGATGAATGCTGTTCAATTTAGGTTCTAGATTTTAAAAAAACACAAGCACATTTAAAAAGTCCAAGAAAAGGCAATATTCTGAAGAAAGCCTAAATTATGAATGGATCAATATGATGACAGTAAACTCGAGCAATGAGAAATGGAACATCTACTTGAAAATTCGTATTTCTTCATTCAAAAATAGTGATTTCTAAAACCGGACAAACATAATATCTTTACGTACAACCCATGATCAGAGGTGGACAAACCATGATCATAATTTCGCTTTAAAGAAAATCGTTGAAAAACATAAAAATTTAGATAATACAAGAGACTTGGGGCTTTTCAATCAGCACAAACTCGTCTCGATCATATGTGATCATTAACAAAAATCGATTTGCATTTACTAGTTGCGTGAAAACACCCTAAATCGGATAAACCAATCATTTACCCTAATACCGATACTGGTTTATTCAGATTTGGATTTATTCATGTCCTCAACGTACAAGCATCCGGTATAATTCTCTCTGACAGACATTAAATCAGTTTCATGGTCCAGTTGTCACTTAAATATTCATACACCCATACCTCGCTATACGGCCGCTCTTGATACGGCATTTCGCTATAACGGCCTCCTGCAATTCAGGTACGTTTTCGATTTACGGCCTAAAATGTTTCGTTATAACGGCAAAAAAAATTTGACGATTGGTTTAACATCACTTTTGTACATAAGTGAAAAAATATGTGCGAGCCAATTACTTAAGTTGTTGCTGAAATTAGGTATGTATACATACGCATATTCCATGTAACATGAAGTTGTTTCATTTTTGTTTATAGATTATTGTTGCTTTTTATGTATGTGTGTTGTATGTATTTTATGTTTTTCATTTATGTTATGTATGTATTTTTGATTTAAATGAAATAAATTTAATTTTTGATTCAAATGGAATAAAAAGATAAAATGCATTTTGAATGATAAACCATGTTACAAATTTAAATTTAACAAATTGCGAACCGATCTGATTGAATTTGTATGAATTTGTATTAGAATAATTTTCGCTTTTCGTCGAACGTATCAAGGCCGTAAAGCGAGATATGGGCGTAAAATGTTTTTTTGTCCATATGCTTCGAACGTTTACTGTCTCTGTTTTGATGAAGCTGATAGAACTTTGGTTGTCTTCGAAGGCTTTCGTGGCTGTTATAGGTCCCTCGTATGAGTTCTTTGTGCACATCCAGCCTTCTTGAATGATCGCTAGATTGACGATGACTTATCCAATTTATCGGTACAATGACAAATAAGAAAACAAATTCTGTTGTCGACATCCTACTCTCTTGATCACCGGCCCAATAGTCATCTAAGTATCCACCAAGTCTCTGCAGGGCCATATTTTGGTTTTAATTGAATCGATTCTTTTTGGGAATTAGGCTTCGGTGTTTTATCGTCTTTCAATCTAACTTTTCTTCTTAGAAACAGCCCACTAGCAACAATATCAGGACTCCCGTTAACTACAATGTATAGGAGTGCATCGACCTGTTGTCGGTGAATATCATAAACATAACCAGCTGTATTATTTGTTACCGTTTTTTGCGACAAATATGTAATTATTACGAAAGTATGAAGGCCGCCTGTTTTTAGTTAAAATTAAACATAAATTCTGGAAATTATTTTCTTTACATATACTGCAAATATAAGATTCGTACATCTGTCCCGTATTCTCGATTTTTGCTATCGATTGTATACAATTGTAAACGAGCACCTTCTTGTGAACGTTCTTCATGAGATTCATCACAGACTTCTTGGCCACAAGCTTTGACAGTTTTTACTAGTTCTTTTCAGTTTGTTAAATGGTCTGTTGTGTGCCTGCTTCAATGCCCAAAATTCTTCAATTGATCGAATTTGTGGACAATTAGGTGGATATTTCCTTTGGAACGGATGTTACATCTACGTTCCATTTTCGCTAACTTTCTTAGTGACAGTCGGGGTTCTGTACACTACTTTTGGCTATACTAGGTACACCATTGCCTGTCGAGCTAGAGGGATCATAAGAGCATCAGACTCTAATATTGGAATACCCTCATCAGATTTCCCAACCTGCTCGGAACTATTTTCAAGTCAAGTTCTCTGAATATTTCACGTCTTACTAATAGAGAATTGAACCTGGGTTAGTTCCAAATAGACTCTGTAATGAAAAAACGTTTTCGGGTTCGCGAGTGAGGCGGTTTATTGGTGTGCATTATATAGTCTGATTTGTTTATATTGCGATGACAAATGTAAAGTATCGACGTCTGGTGGCGATATTCGTGATTGGGAGGTAAATTATTCTCTATCAGATCAGAAGGGCAGAGTGAAGTGTAAAATTATTAAAACTTGTATGAAAATTTTTACTTCGTGTTGTTTGATTACCTAACACATGTAGTCCTGACACTTACTCAAGCATTTGTCTATACATTTCCTGTTTGTTCCACTTACCATTATAACATCGCGTATACACATTCGAATTTTAAACGTAAATTTAAATTTTCATTCATAATTTATATTTCAAAAGCATTTTTATTCCACCTGATAATCCATTATCAATTTCCTATCAATGAAAGCACACGAAGCTTAAGGCTTTCTACGCGAATATATTCTTCAAAATCATAATCCGGATTATATTCCGATTCCCATAATACGAAGCAAAATTAGCAGGTTTTCCATTTTCATTGTTTTTTTTTCCAAAACAATACTCGAAACTTGACGGTTCAGTATAGTTGTATTGGTGAACCCGAGTGCGATCCCGTGAAACATATCAGTGCGAACCCAACAGTTGAACCTATCAACCCGAAAACTGTTGAAGACTGTAACCTATCATGCGAAATTAGGTTGAAATTGTGTGAATAAAAACGTTTTGACAGCAGTTAGGTTGGACCTCGGGCGAACCCAGATTGAAACTGAACAAAAACGAATTTGCTTTAACAGTTCTTGATGGTAATCTATTTTTTCAACATACTCTGCTGTCATGACAGCCTCGCCCCGTTACCTCCACTCTGTTACTTTCGCTCTGATTCTTCATTCAGTTGTGAAAAATAAGGTCACTTTGTATTGAGTTTCCGAGCTTCTGATTTGCAAAATATTTGCTGATCTCACTGACCTATATATTCACAACCCCATCTAATCAAACAATCTGTGGCTGCTTACCGATAATTTTTTTCAGATTTTCGTCCAACGAACGCAATGTTTTATTCTCCTGCTTTTATTTTTTGGACGTAGGACTTCTTCTTGGATTTCTATAATGGGGGTAACAAATTTTCAAATGCATATTACGCAAAATCGCTATTGTTATAGGGTAGAACCCCGATTATCCGCGAGCGGATGATTCGCGTATACAGGCCTTCCCGGAATTACCCAATCATGGCTCTCACATTATCTGACCACTGGTGCACACGACCTTATAGATAGATATTTTAATAATTTCTGTATTGATGAAACATAGTTTTCATGCCGAAATGTCTTTTTTTCGAGTTTGCACTCCATTTTTAGTTCACTATTGCGTTATCCGCGATTTTCGTTAGTCGCGGTGACCTTGTCCGACTATTACGCGGATAATCGAGGTTCTACTGTATATGTTAAAATAACTCGTAATACAGCGTAATATACTATTAGATAGGTATTTACTCAGCTGTTTTTTGGTTAAAATACTAACAGTAGAGATAGAAAAGCTAGTGAGAATTTTAGGAATAGAGTAGGTATTTTTTTTAGATTTTACTCACTGCTTGCGCTGTGGTGGAAGAGCATGTCTGACATGTTTGACATGTGGTTCGACTATTAGAGTAACACAGGGTGATTTGGTCATACGGGGTGATTTGGACCACCCCTATATCTCGAAAAGTACGTCTCAATTTGGATTTTTTATAATGTCATAACATTCTATTGTTGAACCGTATGTACAAAACGTAAAAAAAAACCTTTGGTAATATTTCAGAGGGAAATGGTAGCATGAACACAGCAAGCACTTTGATAGTCAGAAAATGTGAATTTTTCGATCGAGGTTTTAGGGTTTTTTTTTTCGCTGATTAAACAAACTTTTCGTGTATTGTGTATGTTAGTCTACAGAGGAGAAACTATTTGATGCAGTGAAACTGTAAGTTGACAATGAACTGTTAAGATAACAATGAATGAAATTAATTATATTTTAATTATTGCATGTTGTGTGGGGTGACATGGACACGTTTCTGTGGGGTGAATTGGTCCTACAGGTTCGAGGCTTTTCTTTGGTCTGACTGATTCCAGATGTCGCGGAATTACAAAAAAGGATGTACACTCAACGTTGGAAGTAGAAGGAGATTGAAAGAGCAACACAGGCCATCAAGGACGATTTTTTTTACCAAGCATCGAAAGTGTTTGAAAATGCTCGAACAACAGTGAAAAGATTCATACAGAATTCGAAATGATCTCAATGCAATTTTTCTTGTCTGGAATCTGGCTAAGACACCTGGTATCAATATCAGTTATCGTGATAATCATTACCGGATCGTTTGTGAAAATTCAAAAATTCCGTTACGGTTTTTTTCTCTAAATGAACTCTTATTATACATCTACATTTACACATGTATTTAAACATCAAACTTTGATGAATTATTCAACAATAACTATATGTATTACAGTAAGTATTATACATTGAAAGTAGTGAAAATATGTCTCCTACTAAACGGTTCACAGTTTTCAGAAATATTCGTAATATTTGTCAAGATATTACTAATAGTAACATTCCCGTTTTGACCCAATCTTTTCACTATGACCCATTCTCATCCCCATCGACGGTAGTTCAAAATATACTGTTGTTGTTTACAGAAATATGTGCTAAAAGTTTGAAAAACGGCCCCCAGGAGCACTGTAATAAGTAAACACGTTTTTTTTTACAAAATGGAAATCTTTACACAACAGGGATGCGCGTAAGGCGCGATACAATTGAACATCAACTTAATATTACATACTGACTGGATAATTACAGGAGTTAAACATGTGAAATTCAATTATTAAAAACAATTGGAAGGTTTGGACTTAATTCTTTTTTTTTTAGAAAACAGCACATTGTGCATCTTGCAAAAAGTTCCAGTTCCAAATATAGATTTATCATAAGTGAAACAGAAGTTCTTCAAAATATTACGATTATGAAAAAAGTATTTGTCTTCCTATTCCTAGGTCCATTTCACAATGCACGCCTCCAGTGCTCGGGAGGATGCAATTTAAATTTAGCGCCACCTCATTGTCCAATTTCCCATTCCAAAAGGTAATTATTCCACCCGACAGTGCTTAGGGGAGATCTGGTTTGTGTCAGCTCAGCGCAACAGAAACAATAAAATCGCACTTTCCCCGAGCCACTCCACGCGGAAAGTTTGCTCGCTTGCGCGGTAAATGCGCAGGAGATATTGCGTTTTCCGCATTGCTATTTCGGCCATTATTTCAGAGTTTGCTTCCGTCAATATTTTGACAGCTCGCGGGTCCAAGAACACGTTATGGTTTTGTTGAGCTGTACGACGACACACTGCAAAAGTCACCGACCAGATTGGCTGTGTTTTTCCGCTTCGTCACGAGAGTTAATCACTGGGGATACTTCGCGAGATCCGAAGATATTTACATACACGCGCCACGGTATTTACCATTTGATAGCGAAGAATGCCGCGAAGAGTGATATACCGTTTATACATATTGCTTCAGACAACGAGTAGCAAATTTGTCTACCTGACTGGTGGTAACCTTATTAATGTGCGATGGAATAAGATGTGATTATTTTTAGAGCATCTATTTATTTTTAATTTCTTTTGCACATTTGGGCTGAAAAGTAACCCAGAAATCGCAAATAAAGAAGATGTTTCAAAAGCATGTGATCTGCTAGCGTTATACATAGAGAAGACGACAAGCTGTCTACCTACACGGGACAATTTCTTTTTTTTTTCACAGAACATTTATGTACAAAACCACAATTTTGGTTTATCTTCGGCATGTGTAACGCATTGTGTCGAAAATGAACTGCTGTCCGGTCATCGACGGCTGTTCTGTTTGACAACAAAGAAGCCGCTTCATCCCAATAATAACTTCTTGTACGTATTGGTTGGTGTACAAATTATTCTCCCACAAACGCGGCGAGTTTAAACATGGAACACACTAAACAAGAGAAAATGATTTCCCACTTATGTTTAGAAGTGTACCATGTTGTCGTCCGATGATCTTGATGAATTCAACTGAAGATTAAATGATTGCAATTTTCTGTACAATATTTTCTTAAATAAATAAAATATTGACATGAAATTATTTACAAATACAAATAGAATCATTGTTGTAAAGCACTTTTATAAATAGTTCGGACGATGCTCAATTTTATAGTTCACATTCACAACAGCTGATCCGAACGGTATCATCGGAAGAAGAGAAAAAAAAACTTTCATTTCACTTTTCTTTTTGTTGCGCGCTCAGTTGTTCGCTTACGCTCTTTTAAATGGGGCGTAAATCTCTTTCATCAGCGTCCTAAATCGAGTAGTAAAGTGAAAAACGGGTGCGCATTTGGATTAGGCGAAATAAAAAAGTGGAACAAATTCAAAGTACAAGAATTTAAACGGAACGCAATACAGAGGAAGCCTTTTTTTCGAAAACAAAACTTCGCACCGAAGCACGTGCTGTCCTGACAAACTCTGAGTTGGACCAAATCTTATAGTTTTTCCAATCAACGGAAGTACTTATTCCCGAAAGCTTTTCGGAAAGAAAACGGCGAAATGAACGGAAGAACGGAAGGTCAGTCAATCTGTGTTTTCCTGGACTAAAACACGTGTTAGAATTAAAACCGCGGATCATTTGCGCACAAATGAAAATAAATGTATTAGATAACATTGTAGCTTGAGTTTGGGTTTTTCATTTTCGGTCAGCGCACTTATTGGTGTAAAAATACATCCGTGGGGGATGAGGCTGGCTAGAGTTTGATTCTAACAAATTGAAATTTATGTTCTACTAGTCCACTGCAAGCAAATTTGTCTTGTGAAACGAAGTTAAATGTGTACATTTATGTGTACAATTATATGTCCAGAATTCTGTTTCATTTTCCACTACTCCTCATGACAGGAGTGAATACCACTCAATCAAACAAACAATAACATTTCAGTATTTTCTTATACCAACTCGCGGAAGGTGGAATAACTTCATGTCTTTTGGTAACTGGAGTCGCACGGTATTTCATGAACAACAGCGATTGCATGTCACCATGCGGCCCCATGGAATGATTAGTTAAACGTGCCTCTAGTCGGTTCCTGGGAACTTACACTAAAATTTCGTTTCGTTCGCATCGGTCTTTTCTAGTAACCAGGGGTCCACGGACTTTTCTAATTGGCCCATCTGATGCTACCCCATTTTAAACTATTTTGTATTTATAGCAGTTAGTGATGAAACGTATATTAGTTTGGCCGGATGGCCGAATATCAGACCGCCGGTTCTTTGCGAATACGAAACTGAGAGAAACTGCATGTGTGCATGAAGCAAATAAATAATCGCAATTGCATTTAAATTGCATTTAAGTTTTCCGTTCTAAATCAATATCCTTAAATAGTTATTAAATAGTTTTTTTTTTAAATAATCTTGAATAGATAGTGATGAGATTTTTGTGGATATATTGAAATAATTTTAATATTGGGAGAGCAGAAGTAAGGACAACGAATTTTAATATGTAAAGAACATCAATCAATTATTTGCATTCAAGATTTAGAAACTAAGAGCTGTTTTCAGGAATGATAATCTGAGAAAGATAGATTTCACTACAAATAAAGAAAATAACAAAAATATAACTTTCGGCCTCTCCTGTATATCTGAAGTAATTTCGAAAATTGCTATATTAGGACGAGACTGCACACAGAAAACCGAACTGACCATCATAATTAACCAATGTTATGAGTTAGTATAAATTTTACATTGAACAAAAATTTATGCATTTCAGTAATCAAACCTTATTTTTCATTATTTTGAATGATGAATGATGTTAATGAGCTATTTTGTTATGGCTTATCTTCAGTTAATCAGAAATTATTGATTTTCTCTAATATCCGGTATCTGGCCGGATAGCAAATACTGGCCGAAAAGACCGGATGCCGGATAGTTTCCGGATATTCGTTTCATCACTAGTAACAATAACGAAAACGGAAACATTACCAAATTCTTTTGACGTAGGACTACGTCTTTCAGTAATGCCAAACTAGCCTTGTTCAAGGCTAGAGATGAATGTACTGAGAAATTTCAAAGCCTCTATAATTCAAACCATGAACATCATCATTTAAGTCGCAGTCTCGTTCCAGCTAGCAGACAGCAGTCTTTCTCAACGCAGATGTCAGACACAGCTTTTTTGCTCGATACAAACGAAGAATGGAAGATAGATATCGCACACAGTGATGCAATTTGGTTCGGTGGAGACACCGAGTCGATTTTCATGCCATCTGATGGAGAGAGAGGGCTTCTGTATTGTTGTACCACATCATATTTGCATTTGTACTGGGGTGTAAGTTGAAAAGATCGAAAACGAGAACGTTGCGTTTGGGATCCAAGTATTTGAGCGTTAATACCCCTTTACCGACTGAACGAAGTCGTATGACAATCACTTCAGAATGATAAATAGTATATGAGTAATGTTTGTTACTTCTTGGCCAAACAACTTTTTACATAGTTAAAAAACTGCCACTTATTGAACTTGAGCTTGGGTAGACTGTACATTTCGTAGTTGCTCTCCGTGATTGACCTGTACCAGTGAAATTGCACAAAGAACACACTGAATGATGCTTGGGAGTAGCAATCCATTCTCATTGTGCAAGTTTCGGTGATTCGAACTTTAAATAGTCAATAATGATGCCGGCCATGTCCTTACAGTCACCAGGGGAAGGGAAGGAATGTTGGTATGCTAATCAACGCCCGAAGGTCAGAAGGGTCGCCTCTATAGCGTGGCTCCCTAGCGATTATCATGGAAGGTATAGTTGTTAGTGGGAAGAGGTGAGAATCAGGTGAGATTCACTGAGGTAAGTGATGTGATTATGTAAACGCGAACTATTGACCACTCAACAAAACCTAATTCTAAAAATCTCATATCCCAATACGCAGCATAGATTTTTAGGTATCCTTAGAAGGAAAACCTGTAAAATAGATTAGATCGGTTGTATATTTTATTAATTATCGGATATATTTTTCGAAATCCAACCGCGACGGCTTAGAGTTATTTTTGAGAATGAAACCGAAAACCACATCCGCACTCGTTGACTGCTCTCGCCTCTCCTCTCTTAAAAAACTGCCACTTATTGAAATCACCAAAATCTATAAATATGCTCAAAAGATTATCGAAGTCAAAAATTGACAACGGTTGATGCATATCGTCGGATGGCCGTGCAATCACTACAAATATTGTGCTCGTCCTATTCAACCTCAGTTTCTCCCGATTCGGTTCGGATTTCCTGTTGCCGTCCTGAGTGTTTTTTAAACCTTTCTTTTCGAACATTAAATGGGCAAAACATTCGAAATAGTGAACGCAAAATTATAACTCGAATGAAATAACGGTTTCGAACGAAATGGAAATCCGCCAGAATACAGAATAGGGCTGATTGTCTAGAATAACTGAGATAGACAAATACCAGTAAGGAAAAAAAATGCAAACTCACTCCAGTTTTATTTCGCTACCAACAGGTCGCATTATCACCATGCCGGCTGAGTGTGCGGCTAACCCGCTGCAGAGGTCCCTCGCCGATGCTATCATTCGGATGGTTCCGATGGATGAGCTTCGCATATTGCTCGCGTGCGGGGCCAAAGTGAACGAGCAGGTAACTCAGGGATTGCGTCCACTACACTACGCCGTGTGGCAGAACAACGAAGCCGCCGTGAACCTTCTGCTGGTTCGCAGTGCCGATATCGATGCAATTGACGAAGTTGGTTACAGCGCGTTGCATTTAGCCGCTGAACACGGGTATGATTTCGGGGTAGGTTGCAACCTGAACCCACTAATAACGATTTATTTTCACAGATATTATGAATTGGCGAAAATATTGCTGGACGGTGGCTGCAAGGTTGATTACCGTCAGCCAACAGATGATCCTTACCCGAGAACTACACTCTGTGACGAGCCGCTAAGACTGGCTCTCCGTAATCGGCATTATGATGTTGCCCGCCTCCTACTCGAACGTGGAGCCGATCCAAACAAGAGATATTTCTTTGGCTCCGAAATCAATTTGGCCACAGATGTTGATAGTTTGGAGCTGTTGCTTACGTTTGGAGCAAATACAGAAGCTCGAGATCGTTCTGGAATAACTCCTCTAATGAGAGCCGTCAGGACAAACGGAAACATGGATTCCGTATTGCTGTTGCTCCAATATGGTGCTGATGTGAATGCTATGACAGACGCCAGGAATGATTACAGAACCGTATTGCATTATGCTGTGCTATCAGGTACTGTTCGAATTCTCATGAAAAATCTACAAAATCATGCCTTCGAATTTTAGTCAGTTCCCTCTGAATTTACTTATAATGCTCTGACTCTTATTCGCTAAAGTTCCCCATATTTTCCAATGTTTCGACAGGAAATGCCTCTTTGGTCACATTGCTCATCAAACAAGGTGCTCGTGTTGATACACCAGCACCGCTTCCAGAGCCAGACAGACCGAGCCCGTTGGACTTGGCTGTGCTTCGTGGAGATCCAACTTTGGTACGAATTCTTCTGGAGAATGGCGCAAATGCTAATCGCTCCAATCCCATCATCGGCTCACCATTACACGTTGCATGTGCGGACAACATACCACACAGAGTGGAAATTATGAAGGTTGGTTATTTCAATATCTGTAATAATTAGAAAACATCATAACCTAATCTCAACTCAGATGCTCTTGTCGTATGGTGCGGACCCGAACATTCGAGTTATTGGTGATATAGGCACAAATGCTATTCTGAGACCTCCACTTGCTGAATTGATAGCAAGTAATGAAGTTGTGACTCCCGAAGAACTCCGGCTGTTGCTGAAACATGGCGCTAGAGTAAGTTGTATGCGTGTTTCCACCGTTTCCAGACTCATCAATCCTTCCTTTCGATATACAGGTGATCCTGAAGACCCAGTACCGTGACTCGGACGGTCTGCTAAATTGTCTCAACAATATGGATTCCAGTTCACCTGCATTCAGAATAATTTTGGAAGCCGCCGAAGAATTCGACCCCTGCATGATCCGAAGAAATCAACAGCTCAGTGATGAACAGCGAATGATGCTGCTGGAATACGCCACAAACCCGGTTACACTCAAGTCAAGAATCCGCGCGCACTACAGGAGGCTGTTTGGTCGAAAACTCCCCGAGTTTGTGCCGGACATGTTTATCCCAAGAGAACTGAAGAGTTATCTGCTGTATGAGCACAGTTTTTGAGATACTCTCAACTTCTTGATGGTATATTTATGGTACAAATTTCTTGGACAACTTGGATAACACTAACGTGATTCTCCTGTGAGAAGCTACTGCACGCAAACGATAAGACTTGCATAAGTAAACGATTGTATTCCTGCAAAACAGAAAACGATACTAAACTAGGTGGTAGATTTGTAGGAGATAACATTTTGTTACAATGAAACGCGCATCACTGCCGCTTTTCAGAGGCTGAAGCATAGTGTGGCAATTTTCCTGGCGAAAAAGGCCCACGCAGACCGTGGAAAGATGTGGTGATAAATAATTTATTTGTAGATGTTTAGTCAAACATAGTCTTTTGAAAACGATTCTTATGAAAACGTCATGTTGAATAAGTTTTCCCAAGAAATAACAAGTTGAAAGAAGTGGTAAAAAATGGACAACTTAACGTTCAGTAAGTTATATTTATAAATATTGTAGTATTGACTATAAACATGATACACTGGTATTGCAAAAGGAAATACATAATCAAATTGAAATTCTACTAAATATATAGTTCTATTTATAATTCCAAATTTTCTATGAAATGATCTGTGGAATGTGCAAACAAAACACCTTCTGCTTTTGAGAACTTCGGTCGGTTAGTTTACAGAAATGTGAACTTCTTGGGTGAGAAAGGTGTAGTAAGGTGTAGTAGTAAGTCATCTGAAACTTTTGAAAACTGTGAACATGAGATTCTTTGGATCTCTAAACTCGGATGCACTTAGGGCATAAGAATCTGAGCGCCAGTTTATATTTGCCTATGACTATGTTTGCATCAAATCTGATGCGGAATTGAAAAGCAGCGAGTATAGAGAGATTCAGAACTATTAATCATCCAATATCAACTCTTAAACCTAGTTCTGATCGAATGCTTTGCACAATTCATAATGACGCAGAAGAGGTTTATTTTCACTAAGATTTGTGTACATGCAAAACATGTTTGTATCATGGGTGTATATCGATATTAGCATCAGGAGTTCCGTTTAAAAACCGCACACACGAAATTCATTCTCAAAATTCAAGTTTTTATCCGATTATCACCAAATTTTCACGGAGTAAAAATAAACAATTAAAGTTAGTTCTAATTAGAGATGGGCAAAACAGTTCATTTCAGTGAGCGGCTCAAATCCGTGCGCTCAATAAAAAGAGCCGGCTCATTTGAGCGGCTCGACGGCTCTTTTCAAGAACTGATTTATTCGGATATGTGAAGAATGAAAGACGTAAATAATAAGGTTTAAAATAATAATCAGTGCAGAGAAAAGTAAAAATGTTACTTTACTGAAGGTTTTCTCTGATATATTTCCATCACAATGATCTTCTTTATTTTTTTTTTTTATTTATAAACATTATCTTTTCAATGTTATCTGATGAAAGTCTTCTACATCTTTCACTGCAAACTTGTCTTGCTTTCGGAAAAACTCGCTCACGTGGTACTGAAGCCGCCGGAATACATAATATTTAAAAAAAAGATAGAGCCGCGGAGAGATAGATTTCCTTTCATTCCACCAGAACGAAGGGTCGCTTAGTCTCAGCAAATGTGGTTTCGCAAAATGTTTATCTACAATAGATGTTGCAGCAGCTTCTGGATCATGTGGAGATCGAAGATTACCAACCAATGCATCCAACTCCTCCATTGCAAATGACAGCGCTTCATCACCAACGATTTGTGGTAGTTTCGTAGGTGTTTATTCTATGGATGTCATTTTTAGCACCCTTATCAAC
Source organism: Toxorhynchites rutilus septentrionalis (assembly GCF_029784135.1). NCBI lineage: Eukaryota > Metazoa > Arthropoda > Insecta > Diptera > Culicidae > Toxorhynchites > Toxorhynchites rutilus. The sequence continues at coordinate 55,340,797 of NC_073746.1, forward strand.
GGCTGGTGTACATAGTTGTACTTTCTGTTATCCCCAAAACCTTTCTGCTTGAAGCGAGGATCTAGCAGTATTTGTTAGAATACTAATTCGTCTGACTCAAGATTTGTAGATCGCTTTACCAGATCCGAAATGAATTTATACGAAGCTTTTTTATAATCACTAGAACTGATTTCACTTGATCCATATAATGTTGATCATGTCGAATTATCAGTCGGGAGAATATAGCAGTTTTCGATAACGACACAGTTTCCTCCCCGTTTTATATCCCAAACGTTTTTAAAATATTTCGAATGAAATGTTTTCATGATTAGTCAAATCATTTCATTCGATACCCATATGCGGGTTGGATTTATCATAAATAACTGTGATTTACTAGTCGAGCCCGTTCATCTGATACCCATATGATGGGGGTTTCAGAAGGAATATAGTCTGCCATTTCGTAACGGTCGCCATTTTGGATTTACATTTTTTATGAATAACTGTGTTCTACTAATCATGTCCTTTCATTTGATACCCATATTGATGAGGTTTTGGCAAAATATGTAGTCTGTCATTTTATAACAGCCGTCATCTTGGATTTACATTTTACATAAATTAATGTGTCCTACTAGTCAAGTACTTTTATTAGATACCCATATTGAGGGGTTCTTAGAAAAAAAAAATACATACTTCGCCATTTTGGGGTGGCGGCCATTTTGAATTTACATTTTTCATAAATAACTGTGATCTACTAGTCAAGCCCTTTCATTTGATATCCATATTAATGGGGTTTTGACGAAATTAGTTGTCTGCCATTTTGAAACGGCCGCCATCTTGGATTTCCATTTTACATAAATAACTATGTTCTACTAGTCAAATCCTTTCATTAGATACCCATATTGAGGGTGTTTTGAAAAAATACATATTTCGCTATTTTAGGGTGGTGGCCATTTTGGATTTACATTTTTCATAACTAACTGTGATCTACTAGGCAAGCCCTTTCATTTGATACCCATATTGATGGGGTTTTGACGAAATTAATAGTCTGTCATTTTCTAACGGCCGCCATTTTGGATTTCCATTTTACATAAATTACTGTGTCCTACTAGTCAAGTCCTTTCATTACATACCCGTATTGAGGGGGTTCTCTGAAAATAAAATACATATTTCGTCATTTTGGGGTGGCGGCCATTTTGGATTTACATTTTTCATAAATAACTGTGATCTACTAGTCAAGCCCTTTCATTTGATATTCATATTAATGGGGGTTTGACGAAATTAGTTGTCTGCCATTTTGTAACGTCCGCCATCTTGGATTTCCATTTTACATAAATAACTATGTTCTACTAGTCAAATCCTTTCATTAGATACCCATATTGAGGGTGTTTTGGAAAAAACTCATATTTCGCTATTTCAGGGTGGTGGCCATTTTGGATTTACATTTTTCATAACTAACTGTGATCTACTAGGCAAGCCCTTTCATTTGATACCCATATTGATGGGGTTTTGACGAAATTAATAGTCTGTCATTTTCTAACGGCCGCCATCTTGGATTTCCATTTTACATAAATTACTGTGTCCTACTAGTCAAGTCCTTTCATTACATACCCGTATTGAGGGGGTTCTCTGAAAATAAAATACATATTTCGTCATTTTGGGGTGGCGGCCATTTTGGATTTACATTTTTCATAAATAACTGTGATCTACTAGTCAAGCCCTTTCATTTGATATTCATATTAATGGGGGTTTGACGAAATTAGTTGTCTGCCATTTTGTAACGTCCGCCATCTTGGATTTCCATTTTACATAAATAACTATGTTCTACTAGTCAAATCCTTTCATTAGATACCCATATTGAGGGTGTTTTGGAAAAAAATCATATTTCGCTATTTCAGGGTGGTGGCCATTTTGGATTTACATTTTTCATAAAAAACTGTGATCTACTAGGCAAGCCCTTTCATTTGATACCCATATTGATGGGGTTTTGACGAAATTAATAGTCTGTCATTTTCTAACGGCCGCCATCTTGGATTTCCATTTTACATAAATAACTGTGTCCTTCTAGTCAAGTTCTTTCATTATATACCTATATTTATGGGGCTTCTAGAAAATATGTAATCCGCCAAAATTTACAAACATACAAACAGTTAAATGAAACCGCTTAAAAAGCAGCATGGAAAACATATATTTCTTCTGTACTGCCGCAAGCCACCGTTCATCAGAACGAGCGTACGTTTCACAGTTTTTTATCTATAAGCCGGCTCTTAAAAGAAACACGGTTCTTCTATGAACCGCAGTTCTTTCTTGAACCGTGGTTCTCAAATGAACGGCTCTTTGATGAACCGTTTCAAAAAGAGCCACGGCTCATGAAAGAACCGTGGGTCTTTTTTGAACCGTGGTTCATTCAAGAGCCGTACATATAAGAGCCGTTCATTTGAGAGCCGCAGCTCATTTTTAAAGAACCGTGGATCGTACGCTCTTTCTGACGTACCGGCTCAAATGAGCGGCTCGTGAGCGCTCGCCCATCTCTAGTTCTAATATAATGATCTACATTCATTTAATTTATTTCGCCTTTGTATCTAAATACGCGAACCTTGGGCTTAACCTCTGCCATAAGGTTCTGCACGACCTCAGAATCGACAGATTTTTTGCCTATTAACCCATGCTTTCTTCACTTCTTCTACATTCTTCTCCACTTTAAGTCGTTTTATAAGGTGGCTTCATAATGGCGCACTATTTTTTTTATTGGGTGCAGTTCCGGAGTGTTTGTGGGGGTTCAAATCTTTCGGCACGAAATCGACATCATTCGCCCTATACCACTCTAGCACGTCCTTCGTGTATTGACATGATGCCAAATCCGGCCAGAAGATCATCGGACCGTCGTGAGCCTTCAGGAGAGGACGAAGCAGCTTTTGGAGACACTCTTCCAAATACACTTGTCTATTTATGGTGCTTGCGGTAACGAAAGGTGTACTTCACTTTTCGCAAGTACAAATTGCTTGCCAATTTCAGAACTTCTAGGCGAACTTCGACATCTTCTGTGTCCGGAGGTTCTCGGGAACAGCCACGTACAGGTTTCCTGAAAATTGATTGAAATCCGCCTTCACATGTGTCCGGTCATCCATTACGCAGCAGTGTGGTTTCGTTAACTTCTGGTCGTACAACTTCCGGACACGGCATTTTGCGACCGTATTTCGTTTCACGCCAAAGTTTGGGGACTTCTGAACGTACGTAGTCCAGCTCGAGTTTCGGGAATTCTGCACGAAAGTCTTGCTCACATGCAACTTTTTAGCCACATCTCGAACTGAGGTGTTCGGTTTCCGTTCAAAAGCCTCAACCATGTTTGTGATCGTTCTCGTTGACCTGACGGCTTTTTTTCCGGATCATCGCTTCCGTACAACAGTCAGACGTTCTTCGAACCGTTTCATGATACCAGTCACCGTGATTCGAGATTCCCAACTTTTTTCCGATGGCACGGTGCGACAGATCCTTTTTCTCGGAGTACTCGTGCAAAAATTTTGCGTGCACACAGTGTTGTTCCGCCTCCATTTTGAAAACTTTTGCGCATCTGATGAAACACACAGAGTGAAAACAATACACATCAAACTATGTCTACGCAAAATTTCAATTAATTTTACCCTACGGATCAAAGGTTAGAGCAATTTCAGTGTGTGCAGATTTTGAACGGTACACCCATTATTATCTACTCCAATAATTCCAATGAGAAGTGTATAAGTATCAGATTTTCTTTCCTGATGAGTAAAACGCATTTTTTCATTTTTACATGCTGTTTTAATCTACACAATGCTACTGGCTCCCCGAAGAGCTAGGTAACCGGCTGTGATATCCATCGGAAGACTTCGAACAGTTTGAAACTCTTCAGCGTTGTGGAAGTTGAGTTTCGTCTGGGGATCTGAGTACGGTGCAATCAGTCCGGAAATATCAGAATACTTTTTAGCCGGTACAAACGATGGTGGTGCATTTATAGATGAATCTGAAAATTGTTTTGAAGGGTGTTTGGTGTATTAAAAAATGTGACAATTTGGAAATTACACTACTTGATTTGATTGACTTGAAGATAGAATTCAACAAAATCATTCCCATTCCCATTCGGAAAAAAAATGCAAGTATCGTTACTAGAGGATTCTGTAATCGATTCCCCCGGTTCTCTTTAATATCGAGAAAGGTGAAAGTATGCATCATTGCTCGCGACGAATGTTGTAACGGGTGTTTTTTATTGCTACTTGGTTTTTCAGCACACTGTTTTTGGCAGATTACGCATGATTCGTCAAAATTAAAGTTTTTTAATTTTCTTCGCCATTTGATTTTGAAAAGGCTAACAAACGAACAGGCGATTGAATTTTTGAATTTTTTGACGTAGGACTACGTCTTTCATTTCTATACTAGGGTGTAAGTTCAAAGTTTCGAAAAAGAAAGCGTTACGCAGGACATCGAGATTTTGAGCGTTAATAGCTCTTCAACAACGGAACGAAATGGTATGATAAACACTTCATTCGAAAGATAAAATGTCTACGCGTTATATGCTTGTTACTTTTTGATCCAATAACATGTTTCAATAGCCCTAAAATTGCTTTCAAAACAGGCTATTGAAATAACACCAATCGGTATATAAGCGAGTGCCACTCGGAAATCCACTCAGTTATGATTGCGCAACGATTGAGGTACGATCGCTGGAGTGGATGAATGTTTCCCTAACACAGACTTCAAAACCATGGAGCCTGGGGAAATCGACATTGCAAAATAGATGCAAGCTGCGGGAACTTTTGTACTCGTTTGCGTTCTTGCAAGTTGGAATGTTTCCCTAACACAGACTTCAAAACCGTGGAGCCTGGGGAAATCGACATTGCAAAATAGATGCAAGCTGCGGGTGCTTTTGTCCTCCCTTTCGGTTCTAGAAATCGGAATGTTTCCCTAATACAGACTTCAAAACCATGGAGCCTGTAGAAATCGGTATAGCAAATTAGATGCAAGCAGCTTTTGTACTCGTTTGCGTTCTTGTAAGTTGGAATGTTTCCCTAACACATATTTCAAAACCGTGGAGCCTGGGGAAATCGACATTGAAAAATAGATGCAAGCTGCGGGTGCTTTTGTCCTCGCTTTTGGGTCTAGAAATCGGAATGTTTCCCTAACACAGACTTCAAAACCATGGACCCTGTAGGAATCGGTATAGCAAATCAGATGCAAACAACGGGAAATTTTGTACTCGTTGGCGTTCTTGCAAGTTGGAATGTTTCCCTAACACAGATTTCAAAAACATGGAGCCTGGGGAAATTGGCATTGTAAAATAGATGCAATTGATAATTTTGTACTCGCTTGCATTTTTGCAAACCGGAGTGTGTTTTCCCAATACAGATTCCGAAACCAAGAAGTTGAGAAAATTGGCATTGCAGATACATAGATACATACATAGTCGCAATACTTTTATATCACCATGCGTTTTTACACTTCGGAATTCGTTTGCTAACACGGTCTACAGAAGCGGGTACAAATTCAACGCTTTGGCTCGATTATTCAAGACTGTATTGGAAGATATCGCCAGCTCACTGAACTTCTACGCATACCGTTTGATGATTAGGCAAAATTTTGATAACTATTTGCTTCGATAACTACTACCATAATGCATGAATTGACTTAGATTGGGATTTGTTTGCAATTGAATTCGTAAATAGTTTCATTCATTCACTAGTTGAATCAATAATTTAATCAATACACACAAAATATAGCTCTGCGCAGCGACGATATCGTACCCAATGAGGAACATCCGAGGTGGGATTATTGCTTATTGAAGGAATACAATGATTACTAAGTCAACGACAGTCCTACGTCAACCTTGCGGTTATATCATGGTTATAACCCATCCATAGTTTTTTAGTATCAAAATCTATGCTTTGTTAAAAATGTGTTTTGTGTTTTCTTTTGTTCTATCGAAAAATCGTCTTTAACAATGATCACATTTTTGGTTGCACGGATACGTTAATAAGAAAAATTGTAGTATCCGGTCCGATGAGCAGCCAAAAGCAATACAAGAGCTTCTGATACATCCCGAAAAATGTACCATTGTGCGGTTTGTGGTCTGTTTTTATTAATAAACTAGCTGACCCGGCAAATTTCGTCCCACCCAAAATTTATTTTTCGTTATCATATTCACGTTTTCTAACTAAGCACAGGTTCATGGGTATAATCGCAGAACTGTTCATCGGTTGATTTTCTCATCTACTCGTTAAAATTACCTGTTACTATAAAATTCTTAGTACTTCTATCAAAACTCGTCATTATAGAATAAAGTATAAAGACAGCCATAAATCGGACAATTCCTGATTGAATTATATGATTTCATCATTAAATTGCTGAGTATAGTGGGTCTCTGGAAAATATTTTTTGGTTCAGTCAGAGTGTACCAAGTACACATAGTAAAACCTACTTGATTGACCTTTAAACGTTTTTTTTGACGTAAGACTACGTCTTTCATTTCTGTACCGTGATTCAAAGTTTCGAAAACGAGAGCGTTACGTTTGGAGGGCAAGGTTTTGAACGTTAATACCTCTATACAGGCTGAACGGAGTGGTATGATAATCATTTCATTCTAAAGATAGAATGTTCGAAAACTTCAATAGCTTACAAAGTACTTTGAAAACAGGTTATTGAAATCAAACATATCTGTATATAAGCGGGTGCCCGCTCTGAAATCCACTCATTTAGGATTGTGCAGCGATTGATGTACGATCGCCGGAATGTGTTTCCCCAACACAGACTTCATAACCAAGGGGGCTGGAGAAATCTGCATTACAGATACGTGCAAGCAAGGTACTTTTATATTCGCATGCATTTTTGCACTTCGGAATGTATTTTCCTAATACAGACTACATAAGCGGATTCCAACACATCTTGGATCTTTTATTTAAAGGTGAATACTGCAAAGTTTAAAACCTCTTAAAAACAAAAAAAGACGGGTGGGTAATGTCGGGGACATAACCGGAGTGACGTAGGACTATACAAAGGGGACAGCTTTTGTTAAATATATATTTTAAATATATTGTTTCATTTTCTTCTCCTACGTAGGTATTCACCTATCTACCTGAAAAATGGATTAGTTTACTGTTTACTCTTTATGAATATGTTGATGGTTCTGAAAAGAACCTTTGGTGTTGTGTTTTTGTTATCACTCGATATTCCCATCTTGTTCGGTTAAACCTTCCTGTTTAGCTATAGCGTTTGCCACTCGCCACAGCTTTCACAGTTGGAAAATTTCTTCCCATCCAGCTTGTGACATGTTGTTCAGTAAATTACATTTAATGCAACGTGCCGGAGAAACACTTTGCCACTCACTGAAACTAATGGTTGCCTTGATGAGCGCCGAACCGAAGCTACTCTGTTCTTGATGCGGGTTTTCTGATTGTCGTGAGATGCCTTGCAAGCCAACTCGAGCACTCCGACGGCCGAAATTCTATAATCGCTGTTAGGTATACTGGTGCTCCGGCACCAATCCGTTCGGCCTAGTTACCCTTGCGGAGCAATCAGTGAATGCGATCAACAGGGAACTGGAGACCTGCACGGTTCGAGTGAGACTTTGCCTTTCCCTTAACTTGTCCTCCTTTGTTACGTCCACGATGCGGATGCCGTACAACCACACGGGTTTACGGTTTGAAAGAAAATAAGATATTTTTTTGGGGTCCGGGTGTTTTATACTCTAGCGGTACACACTCACAGGATAGAGACAAATCGTTACGAATGAGCGTTAAAAGGGAGCGATGGCAAAAAAATACATTCTTTACGATTTGTTCGCTCGTTGGATTCACATGCAGGCTAAAAAGGGTCCTTTTCAGGATCACAAAATTATCTTCAATCTAAAGAGTTTATTGTTTTGTTATCACTCGATATCCCCATCTTGTTCGGCTAAACCTTTCTGTTTAGCGATTGCATTTGCCACTCGCCACAGCTTTCACAGTTAGAAAATTTCTTCCCTTCCAGCTTGTGACATATTTTACAGCAAATTACATTCAATGGCACGTCGCGTTACCACCACTCAGTATCGGATTGGAGGTAATTTTAACCTGTAATTGAACATTTGCGATGACAGTGGTATAGTGTCGACTTTCAATGTGGGGTCATAATTTGGACCCCGAACTCTATGTTTACAAAAATGTCCAACTAAATATGTCGCACCTGTAGGTCCGTCCAATTAGCTAAATGTCGAGATAAGTGTAAATTACTGTACTTTCAATCTAGAAGCAATTTAAGAATTGGTGAAAATCAATAAGCTCAGAACAACTGCCAAATTCACATACTCATCAGATCCTGGCAAACAAATTATAAAAAAACAAATTGAGTTTTATTATTATTTTGGATAATGTTTTAGAAAGCATTGAACTGTATTTCCTAAACTCTTTTTTGGAAGGTTTAATGGCCCTGAAAAGCGCCTTGTTTTATGGAATGGTTCCAATTTAGAAAACTTAGTACTCGTGGTTTTGAAAAAAACCATTTCGAACGCCCTCGATGCCGCCTTGTTCTGGATTTGCCACCAAAGCAGTTTGTATAAAGAACAAACTTTTTTCTTCTGCTACCTGATGCCGTTTTGCGATTACGTTTGCCACTCGCCACTCGCTGCAACTGCCTGTTGTCTTGATGTCCACCGAACCGAATGTGTTCTGTTCCGAATGCGGGTTTTCTTATCGTCGCTTTGCCAGCTAACTCGATCACTTCGGCGGCCGAAACTATATATCGCCGGCTAGGTGGACTGGTGCACTGGTACTAACGCGCTCGGCCTAGCTACCCTTGCGGGGAACTACAGATCAACACGGTTTGAGTGGGATTTTGCCTTTCCCTTCACTTTTTCCTCCTTTACCATGGCCAGACATGGCTGCTTGGGTTGGTTTGTTGATGTGTTGTGATGCGAACCGATGTGGTGTACGGTTTGAATGAGAATGATCGCTACGGCAGCGGAGCGGGGATTTTTAAGCTGACTGGCTGGCTCGAGAATTACGCATGTGTGAGACTGCGACCAATGTTTCGATAATTTTTTTCTTTTTCCTTTCCAATCGTGCTTCATTCTATTTCGCTGCTGCTCTGGTTGCCCGTTTTGGTCGGTACGAACCACAAAACCCAATGTGAACCCACAAAATGGACCAATCAAAAATGGGCACATAATGCATTTTGACAATGCTTGATATTTCACAATTATTCAATTATTTATATCAAGAAAAATGAAATGTAATTCGTTATGATAGATGCGTAGATATATTTCCTATCAATTGATGCAAAAACCTTTGCGTTCTAGTGAGAAATGCTCGAGTTATAAGGGTTCCAAATCTTGCATTTTTTCCTACTTGTTCAGTGCCTAGATTTCCATTTCACCCCCTATATCTTCCGGTTAGACGTAGTCCTACGTCAAAAGAAGAAGATGCTCGGTTATTCAAGACTGCATTGGAAGAATTCTCGAAGAAAATCGCTCCAGAAAACAACTGCAACAGAGATTACCAAGGCATCATGCCACGCCATATGTAGAATCATAACGGACTGTCAGACTTAGTCATTGAATATACTTGCAACAGAGAACGTAATCTATCATAATGCATGGATTTCCCTAACAGGAGATTTGTTCAAACTCTTTACTTACAAAATAAATATGTTGTATTCAATTGAATTCGGAAATTGTTGAATTAAATCACTCGTCCAATCAATAATTTAATCATTACACACAGATGATTACGTCAGCCTTGCGGTTATATCAAAGGTAGAATCCACCTAAAGTTTTTTGTAATACCGTAATCGTTCGCTATCTGGTCGTGGCTTATCTGGTCCTGGCTTAACTGGTCTGTTTCTTAACTGGGGGAACGTTAAATGGTCCTTGGACTAGTTAAAAAACAGATCTCGTAAACAATCGATGCCATATTCAAATGGAAGATTTGCTATGAGGGGCATTCGAATGTAATTCGAAATGTTGTGAAAATTGAAATTATTTTCCCATGACAAAAACATTGATTAAATTACAGAAAAATAATTTCCTCGAATTATATTTCATACCTGTTACGGTACCATCGAGCTAGTTACCATTGATCAATCGTTTGCGTACGATCGCAGCAAACTCGTGTGGAAAAATTCTGGACATTCTGGAAAATCATCTCTAGCGTGCAGAAGGCTTTTTGTGTGAAACAGTTTTTAAGTTATTCTTGTTATAAATCTGAATCTTTTACTTTGTAAATCAACTTACTGATTTGTGAAGGGCATAACCGAAACGGAAGTTGGACAGGCCAATTGAAAAGGCTAGATTAGAAGAAATCACTGAATTTTTGAAGCATATATTAAAGTATCGCTAACAAAAACGGTGAGTTGCCTTTTGATTGCTGTCGCAACAATACCTGTTGTTGCAACCAATGCAAAACTTCCATTGGAAACTTTTTGTTTATCCAATTTCATGATCAACGCGAATCAAACAATTCATTGAAGTTCCCCTCGATTTTATTTGACGTTTTACATGCCGGACCGGTTAAAACGAGAATGTCGATAAGGGGCTGTCCACATACCACGTGGACAGAAAAAGCACGATTTTAGACTCTCTCCTCCCCTACCGTGGACAAGCATGGACATTGCCTATACCCCTCCCCCTGTTGTCCACGTGGACAATACTTCATATCATTCGCTCACATTTTTTTTATCCCATTTATTTATTTATCAGGCTCATTAGCATTTTATCTGTAACAGAGCCGGGTTTTTATCGTGTACATGTACATATGTTTATGTTTCTATAAATTGTAAATTACATAGTAGAAGTAGTAGCCATTTAGGCGTTGGGTTTTTCTCTTCCATTACATTATGGTAAATTACACTGTAGTAGCCATTTAAGCGTAAGGGTATTCTATCTATTCTTCCATTGTTCAGCAGACCGGACAGCGGAGACAGTTGATATTGATCATTGTTGGATTATTTATAGAACAGCAGCTCGATGTTTCTTGCAGAGCAGAGCAGTTGTATCTTCCACCGTGGATCGATCTCCATCGCTGATGATGGTTGCATGGACGTAGTTATTCTATAACAACACAAAGATGGTCAATTGAGGGCCCTGAGTTTGAACTCACGATCGATCGCTTAGTAAGCGAACACGTAACGAAGTGGCTACGAAGACCCCCGTTCACTCACATTGATAACATTGATTTTCATCGGCATTCTCTCGACTTTCGATTCTATTTCCTCAACTATGTCCCTATCCATCCCAAATATCTCAGCTTGTTCTTTGCCGTCAATACAATACAAAATATTTTTCGCCATTTATCAGGAGAATTGCAGAAGAAGTCTTCCACTTCATATTTCGGCTAAGACTTCACCAGCGATTTGAAAATTCTTTTCGACTATTCTGCCTTAAGTGTTTCAATGACTTCCAAAGTGGTCATAATGCAATATCACACCGGACATCCTCCGGCTCAGTGGGGCCATTTTTCTTTTGGGGCAATGCAACAATGCTATGTTTTCGGGGTCTGTAGCAATAATTTAGTTTTATTTTGAATATAACCTTAAATCGTTTGATCTCTTTTATAAAAAATAGAGCCATTTGGCTTCATTAGTAGTCGCGATTGTCTTATATTCTTCTATTTTAATTTCACTAACATTGTCCGTAAAATTATTTACAAAATTACATTCTGAATTTTATTTTTCCCACGCTAAAATCGGTATCAAAACATCGCTCATACGCTTTGTACAGATGACTATAGAGCAATACTGCACCGAATTAACCCGTTGCTGGCCAGATTTTTTCAAAAATTATACATACACTGGAAGCTGCCAAAATTACAATTCGCACTATAATGCGACTGTACTTTATTTTCAAAATGGTCATAGCTCGAAAAAAGTTATCTGAGCAAAACAAGATTTTTAACAAGGACCAGGAACACGACCAGAAGCTCCATCTGCCTCATCAATCATCGTGAAAACATTCCTGACGGTCAAGCAGTTATTGCCAAATTTTATATTGATGTTCTGGAGCACCTGCGACTCCATGTGAGACCTGAACACATCGAAACCCGAATCTTGCATTCTGACAAAGCTTAGACCCACTCCTTCCTCATTGCAAGCAAGCTTTTGGTGAAAAAAAAATAAGGTAAACTTCATTGGTTTGATCAAACTTGATAATCTTTACTGTCACTTCCATTTCGAACACGTCATAGCAATCAATTCATGTTAAGTTATCGAAAACTATACGAGGGCAGTCCGATAAGTACTTAGTCTACATCATAGTCTCCTTTTAGCTCGATACACTTGACCCAGCGATGCTCCAACTTCTTTAATCCATCTGAAAGATACGTTTTCTCGAGGCCTGCATGAGGAGGCGATGACCTCCTCATTCGACTCAAATTTCTGCCAGGCTAGTGACTTTTTCAAGTTTGGAAACAAGAAAAAAAGTCCCACGGGGCCAGTCTGGAGAATACGGTGGATGGGGCAGCAGCCCGTAGTGCAATTCGACCAATTGGGCCGTGGCGACGGCGGAATTTCCATTTTTCCAATTTTTCTAAAATCCACGGACACACCCGCTTCCACACACAGTCAAAACAAAACTACGAGTCCGATTCGGCTGAAATTTTGAAAGTAGCCGTTTACGAGAATGTACTACACGATAAGTAATCTCTCTTGCGATACTGACACCGTCGGGCGTTGAGGTCGATGAGGGACTGCCCTCGTATAATAATCACTAAAAGTTATATTACTAACTCTGAACTGTTAAAAATTGAAATGGACAGCAGTATAAGAGTACATGCATGGCAAAAAACGTTGAATGTTCGATGAAAATACGATGATTAAGATTTCATTATATGCAGCGCCCTGTATATAATATTAGAAGAATTAATAATTTGGAACGAAATACTATTTAAGGTTATATCGATATATAATATAAATATATATAATCTTAAATATAGAGATATCGGTTTACGCAAATTCAGTCGCGAATAAAATGAAATGAATTGTCGATTTGTTTATCTACTTCAAATGGAAATAGATTGAATGAACTCATTTTATGAGTATTTTTTGCAGAATACAAATTCCAGTGAAGGACTTCAACGATATGAGAAAAATATGAATGTTCGACCGGGTAGGTCTCTCAGACTATTCAAGCCTTTCATTTACAAATACGAAGTACTCACGGTAGCAAACATTTTTTGAAATTGTTTTTAAAAAAAAAAGAACATAACTCACTTATTTTCGAATTTAGATGTACTTTTTGAAAATAATTTATTTTAAGTGTCCACGTGGACATTGTCTATACTCCCTTCCCCCTCACCGTGGACAAGCGTGGACATTTTCGTAACCCCTACCCTTGCTTAACTTGCACTTGCTTAAGCAAAATTCAATGTTTATATACCATTGAATGGACAATTAAATACCGTGGGTAGATCTAGGTTTCATTTTGTAATTCATGAGAAACAAGCGTTTGAAAAACAGGTACTTTAAAGCGTTGTCACATCACAAAAATAGAGCATTTTTTTAAATTTTTCAGCCGAACCTAAGTTCAAACCTTCTCATATTTGGGTTTCTCTGAGCAAACAATGAGAGTCATCAACCCACAAGATTTGGTTAAAATCGGTCCACAAATAGAGGAGTATCAACTGTCTCAAGAAGTCGTTGTCACGTCACGCAAAGTATTCGATCCATCCAGCGTGACGTGGAATATTTTGACTCAATAAAAGCATTTTTTTCGACGTTTTTATGTATAAAACACACAAAATTAAACGATATTTTAGTGAAATTGAGAACATTTACTACAAGAATCATCAGTTGGAGAATATTTTATATTGTCTGTCAAATACTTTTGTGACGAAACAAAACCTGACTTTTTACTGGACTGTTGAACATTAATGTTTGAAACGGAACTGAAACCGTTTCAATAGACAAAAAAGAACTTTCTTCTATGTTTTGTCACCAATAGATAAACGTAGATCCCATAATATAAAATTGATTCTTGTTTCGACTTCCGGTTTTCTGGTAATAGTATTGAATGACAAAAAATATGGAAACCACAAACGATTTGGTTGTTGGTTGCAGGTGTCTCAAAAGCGGAAGTATTCCATCGTTATCGATGTTTTTTTTAAATCGAGGAACCGGAAGACACCGGTTCGTTAAAAATGGATCTAAAAGACCGGAAATGGCATGAGATTCCACAATACGACTGTGAATGGTACCATTGGCATGGGTACGCGAAGAAGAATGAAAAAAAGGGAAAAAATGATAGTGAGCAGATAGGATTCGAGCGAGAGGGAGATAATATTTGATGATGATGATGTTGGATTAAAGAGGCTTTTTTAAACTTTTCAGTTCATTCGCCTCTAATAATATTTGAGTGTTAAAAACTTAGCCTTAGAGCGACGTGTGTGGAGTTAGACAAACAAAGTACACATCCAAATGCACACGCAAACGTCAACGGCTATCGATCAAAGTCAACGTCCAAGCCAAAGTCAAAGTCACGTGAACAAACGCCCCTGCACAGGTACGCGCACATGTACACAAATGCATACAAATAAATTAAAAATCTTTTGATGGCAAGGTCAAATATTTTATATTTTATTAATATTTTAGAAGTATTTAGAGTAATAAAAACATAATAAATAGTATATTACTTGCTACATTACGGTAAAATTCTTCTTTAATACAATTTATTGATTGAATGACGTGACAACGCTTCGTGGAGACTGTTTTTTCGCACAGAACGCGTTGTCACGTCACAAAATGAATGCCAATTTTTTCAATCTTCTTGCGAGTTTTTTGAAAAGCTGGGTATACAGGAATCACCGTTTGTGTTTTGTTGACAAATCATAGGACAAAGTTTATTTGCATGTTTTGAAACGGAACTGAAAATACAACATTATCGTTCAAAAGTCGGAAACCGCAAAAAGACAAGTGTTGTCACGTCACAAAAGTATTGGGCTGGCAACAAGCGAATTAAACTGAAAAACATCCGACTCCGACTGAAGATTCTTGTAGGAAATTGTCTCAATTTTACTTTGATATCGTTTACTATTTGGAAATCGTGCGATTTATACATGAAAACGAGAAAAAAGCTGCTTTTAGTGAGTCAAAACGTTGTCACGTCACGCTGGAATGGGTCTATTGTTAATCTGTCTAGCAAACTTCGTTCTGTTTTGATTGCAATAGACTGTTGTTGAATACTACACCATTCGTACACCATAGAATACTAATTAATTGTATATGAGGGAATGTCTTCTCTCCTGTACTCGCACGCAAAATCATAATTCGTGTACTCGCGCACGGTGTCACACTGTGCGTGTTTCTGTAATATTGCTATTATATATTCTTAGGGATTTTTTGTATTTGTTTAACGAAAAAGATATAATTGAATGAAAATATTGTTCCTTCAACTTCATTCAGTTTTAATAGTTATTAAATTCAGCCTCCTCAGAACGAAATTATTGATTCTCGGTCTATGCGCATATGCGCGACTATATAAGGGTTAAATATAAAAATAATAAACCATTGATCGCAATATTTTTTGTCAATTATTCACAAACTATATAATGTTAAAAGCGTCGCGGTCGAGGAACTCAAAACAAATTATAAATTCTAAAAATTGGGAACAAAAATCCACCCATGCCAGACATTGATACTCACAAGTAACATCCGTTTCTCTCCAAGGTAGTGTACGCTCGTAGGCAAGAATCTGCTTGAGGGACTTCCATGTACGCTTCTTGTTCCCTGCGACGGGATTTGTCTCATCAAGGGTTTTCCTTTTAAACACCGGCATTGGTTGCTCCTCCATAATATGTACGAAACGTTTACCCAACACTTTCTGTATACAAACAACAGCTGTTTGACTATTCAGAATAACCGGTTGCAGATGCGAGAAGCAAAATATGAACCGGTTCGATCAGCTGATTGTCAATTTCAATCCTCGTTGCAATTTTTGTTTGAACACCCATAGCTGACAAGCGTTCTGTCAAAAGTTTTATTTTCTACCCAAAAGTCTTCGATTTGATTAGAGGAACTTTAATTTAATTAGCGAAAACGTTGTAATGAGTGCAAGGACAACCTTTGACCGAATGCTGTGGTGCGCGAGAGATAATATTTAAAATCTGGTTTAAGTCTGCTGTCGATAAGGACACTAAGTGCAAATGTCGAACCAAAGTAAACTGTTTTGATTAGCTCGTGCTCTCCCATTGGATGGTTCTGACTGCTGGTAATGACGTGTTGTTTCTGGATAGACCACTACCAACGAAAGCATCAGCAACATCCAAAATTGCAGCGAAAAAAGCGACGACGAATGAAAATAATAGCGGTTCCATATGAGTACACTAACACCAGCCTGGGAGCAAAGAGCGGACGATTGCAATTTTTCCAACAAGCAAACAGCGACAGAATTGCACCGAAGCATTCGCCGCCGTATCAGTTCAAGCCTTCAACCGTGGGAAAAATACGCTACGACAAAAGCTGTTCCCAGTCGGACGTCTTTTCCGCAAGAGCCACAAACTGCCAAAAGCAATGGATCCGATGAGGAAGCTACAAGTCCAAATACATCTTTGTTGACAAATACTGTTAATGCTGACAATCACACCAACGAAAACAGCCAACAGCAAGAAAATGCGAAAGACAACGTGGAACAAGAGCAAAATTCCGCAGATATTGGGCTAGGTAATCAGAACGTCGGAAACGACGAGGATAACAGCACCGCTAATATTAGCAATAGAAATAGAAGATACAATCGTATCAGCATGATTATCATCTACGGCCGGGAAGCTTTGTGCATTCTAGCATTGATATTAACAACCTACGCATCTATTCAGAACAGGTAGGACACTGATAACGATTTGAAATTGCCGTGATCACCGTTATGTATAAACAACTTTCGCAGTACTCCTAGGATATCCAAAGCACCACCGCCTTCTCCCTTCTTCTCGCGAGGTTCGCTCGTGCACGACTGGCCATCTGGTGCTCTGGGGCCAACGCAGACCCGTGTTTCTCTGTCGGAGCTTTCGCTAGTGTTCTACTACGCGCCCTGGTGCGCTGAAAGCCAACATGCTCGCTCGGTGTTTGAGCACGTGGCACGACTGTACTTCAAAGAGGCTCATTTCGCTGCCATCAACTGCTGGCAGCCGGGAGGCGAATGTCGCCTGCAGTACTCCAAAGTACAGTCGTGGCCTGTGCTCATGGCTTACCAGCCAAACGGGTTGGCCGTGCAGTACCACCAGGTGTGGAGCAATGCGGCTCTCTCCCGGTTCGTACAATCGCTCATCAATCCCGTGCGCAGGTTGACTGGTCCTGGTGATCTGATGAGTCTCATGACGGGGAAGGATGTAAGTGTTCACTATATTCGCAGAGGCGTCTCGTGAGTAAATTGACTAGTTGTGCACCTACACGGTGAACGACAGCAACCCAAAATTTATATATTTTTAAATATTACTCAAAATTGCAAAACGGCGGTTAATTAGTGCTCGAATATTGTTTTCTTCATCTAAGAATCTGAATAGATTGGCTGAACTATCAGGTGTTTCATAGTATTTCAGACATTTGGTGGAAGTGGACCAACAAATTTTAAATTTGGAGTTTTTTGTTGCATTAGGTTAAGCATTTTGTATGCTTCATACCACTTTTATCAGATTTGTAAAATCACGAGTACAGCAGGAATAATAGATTGAAGTATTTTTGAATGGTCAACGAAAACTCATTATAGCATACAGACAGAGTGAACCATGTGTCAATCAGTTGTATATTGAATTTCAACTATTTTCAACCAAATTCAAATCAACAAAACTTTTTCTTGATGTTACTAGGTTCAGTTTAGTAAAACTGTAAAGAAACAATGGTTCTATCCGTATCAACATTGATATAATCATAGTCTCAGCCTCAGGGCCCAATGCATGTCAAGAAAATTTCCAACCCAGAAAGATCCTTGACTGATCGAGAATTGAACTCAATATCTAAAAGTGTCAACTTAGATAATATCAGAGATCTGCAACTATTCAGAAATACTCGATGAAATCATCTGATAAAAAGATAGTTTACGACAATTCTGAATGAGCTAGCTATCCTTATTCATACGCAAAAAAATATAATTAAGTATCAGCGTTTTGCCAGTATTCACTATTAACTAATAGGTACCTTGTTGAAATGTACTTGAAACCGTTTGCATAAAAGGCACACATGTATTGTATTAATAAATGAACTTGGTTCCATCCGACTGAACGGATAAGTGAAAAACACTGATCTTCCGTATGAGTGATCGCTAAGTATACTATTTCAGAATGCGGTTTAGACTAGTAATGACAATGAATTCGAATTTGACGATTTTATGGAGGAATACTGCCTAAGATAATTGAAAAAGGGAAGTACATGCTTTAACATGTATGCCGTGCAATTTTATGCATGCCTGTAGTAGATGGCAGAGACTATTATGCTGAACGCAACCAGGTGTTTATGCTCCTCCCATTAATTTTCTTAACAGATAGGTCAAAGTGTGCCTTTCTGTTAAAGAACGGTTAATTGATCAAACAATATTTTGAAATTGTTCAGCCAAAGTGAACGATGTCTTAAAAAGTGCTTCATTGGTTCAGTCAGAGTGGATTATGTACGTATAGGAAGCCAAATAGCTATCTGTTTTGGGCATGAGACTGGATGTTTTTTTCACAATTATCATACGCCACAGTATTGTGCGAAAGTTGCTAACATTTCTGGGAACAATACTGAACGAAAAAAATGAATGCTTCGAAAATTGCAGAGCGCTGAACTTCAAGTTCGTTTTTTTTTTTATTTTTTTGTCTTTGTTTTTTTGCCCATTTAGCGCTTTTGTTTTAGGTTACGTTGAGGTCACCATGAAAAAACGGGGTTTTCGCGCTTTGAGTAGGATTAAGATATTGACAAATTCTGCATTGAAAATGTTTGTATGATAAGCTCTAAAAGTCGCTCGAAGACAATTTTGATGTAGAACCTGACATATGAAAGTTAAAGTGAGAAAACCTGTTTTATCATGGTCACGTTAATGCAACTTAGAAAGCGCTACAAAACCTGTCAATATCTTAATCCTACTCAAAGTCATTTATGAAACTCATGATTTCAATTTCAGTTTAGTCAAATATAAAAAAAAACATAAATTTGAAAATCCCACATTATGTAGAGTCAAATTTGCTCATTCAAATGTCGCCAATGAACACTGCTTATGTTTGCCTCAGAAGGATGACAAATAAATAGAGGGCGTATTTTTGGACAAGAAATATCAATAACTTTGAGTAGAGTTAAGATATTGACAGATTCTGCATCGCAAAATTTTTGTATTGATGAGCTTAAAAAGTCTTCTGAAAACAGTTTGTATGTAGAATTCGAAATATAAAAGTTAAAGCGAAAAAATCGTTACCCTAATGTAATTTAGAACAAAAGCGCTAAATCGCTTGTATTGAAAGTTAGAAAAATACTTTGTTCTACAAATTTGATTAAATTTGAGACTACAACATTGTCAAATTATGTTTACCTTTATCTATAAAGATAAGAAAGTTAGATTTTTGATTTTACCCAAAATTTTGATCAACCTATTTTTGACAACATATATAAATGAGCGCTCCATCATATGTAATCACTTCATCGAAGCCAGTTTTTGTCTATAGAATGACTGTCAAGCTCTGGATCCTAATTTCCACCTCGATTCGTTCCCTGGTGCAACGTAATGGGGGCGAAGTCCTTATTTAACGCGGATAAGAAATCGGCACAAGCCGCCAAGATGACGTTAACCTACTCGACTGCCGACCCGCCGGAAGCAGCGGTCTGTCGCACGGAAACCTGTGTTCATATTTGATGAAAAATCCATCTACGCATATGTTCGAATTCCAGCAATGACCGAGTTATTGAACTTTTTCTCTGTTTCGGGCTCTGTTTGCCCTAACCCTTTCAATACCGCAGTGTGCTCCGCCGGAGTGTTATCGCTGTACGGAGCACTGTGCCGAAAAGTATGCACATCTCGCTGGTGTGATCGAAGTGCAGTATCACAACACTCGTACACACAGGTCGTTGCGCGGATGTCGTCTATAGACGACGCTCGTAGCGAAAGGGTTAAACTGGCTCTGGTTAAAAAACTACACTACGTATGACAGTTCTGTTCTGTTTCCATTTGAAAGATGAGAAAATTTTATGAAGGATATAGTTGAGGATATAGTTCCAAATCAGATATAATCGAGTGCGGTCTGGGTGACATTGCGCATTTCGAAACGAGTGATTTTTGTTCGTTTCGACCACTTTGACTTAGCATTGTTTACGAACCCAAAAATTTTACATTTTCCTACGAGACAAATTTTGCTTTAAATCTAGTACATTGAAGTAGCTTTTTACGCGGATTTCGGAATTTACGCGGTTTTTTTACGCGGATTTCAGAATTTACGCGGTTTTTTTACGCGGATTTCAGAATTTACGCGGTTTTTTTTTACACGGTACGCATTAACCTCGTAAAATTCAAGGTGCTAATTGATGTGACTTTTCCCGAAATAATTTAGTATTGTATCAATGATTATTAGCTGATAAATAAAAGAAGATACAGATAGCAGAATTGTAGCATGCAAAAAACTTCAGGTAATCAGTTGTTAGATTATGGGTTACATTTTAAACTAATAATTCACTGTTTGTTAGATTTTTACACGGATTTTGAAAATTACTCGGTTTTTTTACGCGGATTTCGGAATTTACGCGGTTTTCTTTTACGCGGCACATATCCCCCGCGTAAAAAGCGACTCCAGTGTACACTGAAAATATTAACTTGAAAAAAATACATAATACTAAAACCAATTCGACTTTAGTTCGAATTTTCTCGAAACGAGTTACTCGTTTCGAAATGCGCAATGCCACCCCTGTATTGTATTTCTCAACTATGTTGATCATCCTAGAGTTGTAGGTCCGCTTAACATTGCACACGGTCAGTCTTCTGTTGCATAGTTTTTTTCAACTCGCAATCGCGCTTTTGGTTTGGGTGATGAAAAATGCAAACGAAGAGAGGGAAAAACATTTCCTTGTTTTATTTTTCTAGAATATTCGAGCAAAACAAGATTGAAAACATGCGCCTTACAATGAATATAATCAGCGCTTAAAAACAACTTCTTTACGATCGCCTGGGTTCCTCCTTCAACTCACTCGAGCTCGATCATATGTATGCGCAATCAGCTTTGCAAGTGATACGCCAAACTGCTGCAGTGAACTAATGACATGGTTAGCTAAAGCTATACCGAACTTGTCTCTACTAACATCGTTCAATGACACAAATCTTTAGACGGGAATACTGCATGAAATTAAAAAAAAAAGTTGTATTTCAATTAGGATGATCAATATAGTTGAGACATATAATAATGAAATTACTACTTGTCAAAGGGTCATTGGTTTTTGAATTTATGTTCTATCATTACTACTCACCGTCCTTCAAGCAATATCGTAGTGTTGTATCAAACTGAGATTTCCTAAAAATATCAGTGGTTTCGTCGAACAAAATTGCAACGAAATCAGCCTGTTTTACTTTCCACGCGATCTGCTCTAGCATGGTGGATCCAAAAATTTCCAACAATTCATTCTGAATTGTTGCCGATGTTCCTGAAAATACTGTAGTGGCATTGATGAAGTGAGAAAACGATACATCTTTCGTAGCCAAAAAGTTTGCTTGAGCGCAATTTTATAACTTTGTTTGTAGATATACGCAATTCTGGTGCACTAGCCAAAGTGTGCGGACTAGCGAGAGCGTAGAATAAGTGGTAGGAATAGAAGCCAATATACGTTATTCTGGGCCACTAGTGAAAATGTGCGGTTAAAATATTAGACTGTGTAGTGCACGAAGCGAACGAGACGCCACTGAATATTCGTATAAATCAATCTGAATTTAATTTTTTTTTGTATCTATAGGCAGTCGTAGTTCTCTTTCTAAATATGAACAGTAACCAGAAGCTATACAGTCGGTTCTATCAAACATCATTGAAATGGTTGGAGAAGGATCCGTTGCAGGAGGTAGCCTTTGGAGTCGTCACCGGAGAAACTTCCAAAGCTTTTGGAGTGGAGGAACTTCCAGCGATAAGGCTGTACTTATGGAATGAAACGATTGTATGTTTTGTACGCTTCTCAATTCGGCATTTGCATCAGACTTTGAATATTTCTAGGAATTCACAGCTAATCGAGCGTGGACAACAACTGAGCTCACCAGTTGGGTAAATAAACACGTTCAAGTTGTTTCGATGTGGATTGCACCACCTGGGGCGACAAAGTCATCTTCGCTGGCGCCGTATTTCAACCACGGACCGGTTATGTTTTTCTTCACTCCTCGTTCGATGTACGGCGGCTCGTCGGATGCTTACATGATGCTACGGCAGCTAGGGATGCAGTACTATAACTGCCAGGGTGACAAATGGATTGAGGAGATGGCAAAAAAGTACATCGCCGAACAGCGCCGGCTTAATGCGGAAGAACACTCGCGGTTGAGCAAACAATGTGAAGCAGTTCTACGACGTCACCCGTCACTCGATGATGATGAGGGAATCGCGAAAAAGAAGCCATGTAAAGTTTCCAGCAAATCCGCAATTGCAGTTTCGTTTGTGAATGTGTTAAATTCTTCAAAATTTTCCGAAAAAATACACAAAGGGCGTCCTTTAAGTGCGGATGATTATTGTGAAATCGAGCGCGATAAGTGTGATCAGCGTTTCTATGAGTGTGGTTCTTTGGGAGAGGACGATGCTTTGAATATTGGGATGAGTGATGGTTGTGAGAGAGGACAACACAAGCCCTCTGGTTTGTATGGCTCGGTTAAAGTAGATAGAAGTACGGAAAATCCCGCGACCTCAAAGTTGGATTCCGAACAAGATTATCGGGGTCCAAAACATTTACGCAAACAGCTTCTGAGAAAAGAGTGTGAGTTGTTACGATTAAGTGAGCTAGAAAATAGTGAAAAGTTCTTCCACGAAAAACATGAAAAACAAGAGATCGGTTATATAGATGCTATCAGGGGAATGGCGTGTAGGTATAACAAAACAATGACCATTCTGGGGATGGACAGTACCCTATATCATGCATTTGCTGAACGGCTTGGTGTCGATGTCTTGCATGAGCCAAATAAATCTGTGGCCATCATCGTTGATCACGAGGTGAGGTGAAAATCTTCCGATTTTTGGAAAACAATTCACATTAAATTAGTTTTATTTTTCATTAGGACGAATCAACGTATCTGCTACGAGACAACATTAACTTGGCTACGATGGCAAAGCTAGTTCACAACTTTTACAATCGAACCTATCCACGTTTCCTTCGATCGGGTAGCATATCGTTCAAAAATACACATTCATTCAACTTGAGTGAATTCAGAAAAGAAAGTCAACGTATGGTGGAAGTAAAACGGGCGGAATACGCTGCGCGTGTTCAAACCGCTTGGAAAGAGAACAATTTCTCGCAAGAAAATGAGAAAAGGCAGAACGCAGCAGACGATGATGCTAATTTTCTTCAGCACCATCAACATCATCTCGTACGGGAGATCAATTCCCAAAATTTTGACCAGGTGGTCGTGAATTCGAGAAAGGTAAGTTTGCAGTTTTAGTGACTATTTTGCTTTTCAACGCTTTTCACAGCCTAGTAACTACACAGGAGAGTAGTGCTTGAACAGTGTCTGGCTGTGTTAAACACGCCGGAGTCAGTTTTTAAAATGCCATTAAACATCTTGGGTGGAAACCAGCAGTTGACGATGTGGGTGATATTAATTTTATTGAACAGAACTCGGCAAAGTCACATTCAACTGAAAATCGCAAAGGGACCATGAAACCACCAATCTTCGCATTCAATTGGAAATGTGTTTTTCCTTCTTCCAGCAGTTTCTCTGTCAACATAAATCAAAAATCATTCGGGCGCTTTTGTTATGCTTTTACTTCGTCCGTTGGTCAATTCTTCTTTCACCGTTAAATAAACTGAACGGCCTATTGAAATGATCCCCTCTCAGACTGAATTCGTTTTGTAGTAGAACTACGTCTTACATTAAGGGTGCCAAATCAGAAAACAGGTCATACTTTTATTGAATAAAGATAACTATTTTTGTTACGAACAGATTTTAACGATTTGCATACCAATCGAATCAGAAATTTTCTAAGATTTGTTTGATTTGCTATAAATTACAATCTCATAGTCTGTATATCAGGGATGACCAAACGATAGTCCGCGATCGCGTAGGCATGGTCTAGGATAGTGTCATCTCCGAATGCAATGGATTAAATATCCGTCCTTTTTCCATGATCATTTTATAATCTGCTAATCTCAATAAACTATATTAGTTGTAAGAGTAGATATTTCGTCATTAAAGTTTCCGTTGTAATTTTTTATTTCAGATTGTTAGTTATTTAATATATTAACACTTTGCCGTCCGCACGTTTTATAAATTGTTATATTATTTATTATAAATTGTTAAGTATTACTAATCTTATAGTTTATTTTCATAAGTTTCCAGAACTGTTGCCATACTTACATAAAATTTCGAAGATGTACATACGTAAATATTACAAACCTGTCTAAATTCCCCCTATTATATGTACATGGGGGTGATCATCGCAAATTTTTTTTTGCTTTTCGGTCTATTTTAATTTCAGTAAAAAACCATTATATGTTTTTTTATTCGAATTTTAAAACTATGGTAAGTAGTGCAAATTGATTGTGCAGATTTCTTTCAAGAAATATAGTCATGAACAGAACAACAATGATAAATGAGAATTTGAAAAAAATCTAAAATTAACCCTTTTCGGTCGTTTGTCTGCTCTCAGCCACAGCAAGAAATCATACTAAATACTTTATTCAATTTACATTTCTTTTCTAAACGCATTCTAATATCTAGTAAACTTTTTCACGAATGTATATGGAGTTCCTTTGAATAATAGGTTACAATACTCGGTATAAACGAAATATTATTATAGTGGAAAGATAAGAGAATCTCTCTCAAAGCAAATTGATATCGGCCGCAAAGAGTTAAATATTGGGCCCTGTTATACAAATCTAGTTGAACAGAATTTTGCTCGTTAGCTCTATTTTGCAGTCGGGTGAAAGCTGTCGGCATGTCGGCTGTTGGCGAAGTGTTTGGTTTGATTGTTGCATTCCTGATGTTTTGTTTTGAGAAACATTTCGGCTACTTTTCAAAACATGCAATTCGCCGACGTTGGAACAAGAACTTGGTTCGATAAGATTCTATCGATTTATGAAATATGAAAATTTGCTCAGTGTAATAGTTATAGGGATCGCAACGACCGTTAGATTCAATTTACATAATAGGGACCAATATTTCCGACAGATAGTTTTTATGCCTCTAGGTAACTGAGTTATATAATAAGTATCTTCGTTGTATTTTAATGGAGTATTTATGCTTTGTATGTCCATAAATGACAATTATCTTAAAAAAATCAACGATATTGATTGATGTTACTTCACAGAAAATGAAGTATTAATTATCAATTATTAAGTAACCAATTATTATTTTTATTTTATGGAATAATTTTCAATGATTATTTATTGGTATGATCTATGTTTTTCCTTCATTTAATCCTCCTATACTCGAGCATTCGGATCCACAAATCAAGAATCAATAATTCCGTTTTGAGTAGGCTGGATTA
This sequence comes from Toxorhynchites rutilus septentrionalis, assembly GCF_029784135.1. Lineage (NCBI taxonomy): Eukaryota > Metazoa > Arthropoda > Insecta > Diptera > Culicidae > Toxorhynchites > Toxorhynchites rutilus. The sequence continues at coordinate 55,366,371 of NC_073746.1, forward strand.
AACGATTATTGAAACTGAATAAGGTTGAAGACAGTATTTTCTGGAGCTTTTTAATTTAATTATACAGTGATTTACCTCTAATGGGACATTCCGAGACACCGCCCAGTGTCGCATTAGAGGCCATTTTGACCTGTAATTGGCGCGGCCTCGATTATGTACAGTCTCTGATTCCTTTTCACTGTATATAATCGAATCCTGTATATAATCGAGTCAAAAATTTGTTTTCTTCTTCGTTTTTAATGCATGCATTATTGGTTTTTTGAATAAAAAATAAGCATTTGATTTTTGATTCATCCCCTTAAAGCCTTTCTCACATGAAAAAAATAAATTTATCCAGATTCTCTCTGGATATATCAGATAGGTAGATGATCATATTTGATGAAAAAAATCCTTCTACGCATATGTTCAAATTTCAATAATGACAGAGCTATAGACTTTTTTTTGTTTCGAGCTATGTTGCCTCAAACTGGCTCTACATTGAAAAGTACGCTACGGAAGTCGATTATGTTGCTTTCACTTGAAAGATGAGTTTTGAGCGAATTTGCTATGGTTTTGGTATCCTATGAATATAATGAATAAGTTTCCGGATTGGAAAGCCGTCTGAATTCAAAAGCATTACTTTTAAAACCTTCAAATGGAATTGAGATTGTTGGGATTTAAAAATGCGTTCTATTTTCCAAAGTTCAAACGAAGACAAACTGCCAGTTCGTTTTGTTGTCCATAACAATAATTATCAAAAATCATTAACAAATCTTGGTACCTCCTCGAGCGCTCCTTTGCCTCCAAATTATGCCTTCCAATTCAATTCGGCACATTGAAACTTCTTAATCCAGCCCTCTAGGATTAGGACTTATTAGATAATTGTAGCTACGACTAGAGCTTACGGCTAGACCTACCGACAGCTCAGAAACATAATAAATTAGAACAAACAGAAACTGAACGTAAGCTCTAAACCTTTTACACGGAAACTATATAACGTACATTTCACTTTCAAAATTGTACGTTATTTCGAAGCATAATAAAGAACTCAGAAACATAGCTCATATTGATGCATTATGATTCTAATTGGGTACAGTTGGTAAATAATGATGAAAAAATCCAACTAGAAGGTGAAGCCAACTTTTCTCATGATATTTCGCTTCATACTGTTGATTGAGAGTAAATAGATAAAATGATCGCTTGCTTGTTGAAATAACCATTTCCCTGTAACTAAGTCATTCTTCCGATGTATGAGATATTGTTGGTAGTTGTATGGACTATTCATATAATTTATTTTTTTTATTAATTCGTTTATTTCTACAGGCTCAGTTACTTAAGTTTAAAGGAGCCGAATTCTTGAATATAATTTTAAAACTATATATATAAACAATTTTCTTAGATCTATGGTTAGTAAGGTGGAAAACCGATTACTCGCGGTGTACTCGAGTTTAGGAGGGTGACATATTTTTAGAAGAAGGATGGGATATAAGGAAATCGTAACAATGTTGATGAACACTCATTTCTTAAATCTATTCGTATATCTATAGTGTATTTACATTTCAACTTATTCTACTATTTATAGCAAGGGGACGAATTACCCGCAAAGGAAGGAAAGGAGGGTATAAGGATGTAGGGACAATCACACACGAAGATCTATAGCTTTAAGGAAAACTTATATATGGGACATGTAATCATTCATATAATTTTTATTCAGAATAAAAAAAAAATAGTTTTTTTTTACAAAAGTGAATTTCAGTTTTCGAAATTATTTTTTTAGCGTTATTTTTATAAATTTTTCCTTATATTTTTTTATGAAAGATCAAAATATTTCATATATTACATTCTGTGACTAAGATTTTGTAGGTTTGCTTGAAGTCTTTAAGATAATTTTTTTTCGGAAAAAAAAGTAAAAAAATGCATTTTTTCTTATATTTAAAAAAATGTTTCAGCGCAATATGAAAAATGGCATTTTTTCATGAAAATTCATGCAATTTCCTACATTCTCTAACCAAAAATTTGTAGGTAGTCTTCGAGTTAGGAATTTTTGTAAAAAAATAGGAAAAAAACTGGTCCTTTTAAAAAATAATCTATTTTTTTGAAGATTTCATGTATGCAAAGTTGTTCAAATGACGATTTTGCATGAAATTCGTACATTGAAAATGTGTACGTTATATCGAAGTTCCTCTGTACTTATTTTCAAAACTAGGAATAAAACATGATGATTTAAATTGTTAATATGTATTCAATAGGAAACTACATTGTCCTTATAACTGGCTTGAACGACTTTTATTTATTTCCGGTCGAAAATCATAAATTAGAAATGTTCCTGTTATAAACCTTTCGATTTTTTTTATAAATCCTTTTTGGCACTAGGTCGCTTTTCCGGCTTGAAAATCGATTTTTGACGAGATAATTTTTTTCCAGACAACAGAAAATCTGGACGTTTCATGCATTTTTATGCATTTTTTCAAACCCCGATTTCATGTACTTTCCTCTTAGGTGAGCGCGTGGCTGTGATGTGTTTTCAACTGCAGGTCGGAACTTGTTGCCATTAAAAATCATACCATGCACAACATTTGATGAAATGATGGGAATGGGGATGCCAGTGGAAAATTTAGACGCAAACTTGCCGGTTTTGTGTGAGAGTTGGTGTACATGCACATGCACATGCACATCGGGGTTTCCAAAAGAAATTTAATGCCAAATGTCTTCTAATTGCATGAAACTTCGAGATCTACTGTCATTCCGTTTTTTTTGTCAAATATCGACTCTCTGGGTATGGTTTAAGGTGCCAATGATAATCGTCATTTCAATTTTTCATACGGAGATTCCTGCGAAATACTGATTCGCACGATAAAATACCCTATGCGAAATATTAGCTCAATCGGTCTTCGGTCTTTTACTAGTGTCGGAAACGTCAAAATGTGAGTCTTTTGAGAACTGAAAAATAACCCAAGGAGGGAGTTCATGAAATCGGGATTTTCCACACAAATTTTTTGATGTCTTAGAATCGCATGAAATGTCGAGCTTTTATCGCACAGGTTTGTCTGTAACACATCAATAGAGATTGCCAAAAGCTACGGAGCTTTGTTGGAAAGTCCTTATGTATTCATTTTAAAGTCCGAACCTGGCACCAACAATTACCACTTGTTCCTGTCTATAATCAAGCCTCAAATTTCATATCAGAATTAGACCTTTTCCTTGTTGTTAAAATTTATTCACATTCATTTTCCCGAAATTGATCCATTTTTTTTAAACGCTCTTCGATTTGAAATTCTATTTTCAGACTGTTGTCGTTCATTTCTACTCAGCTCAATGTGCCTTTTGCAGCATGCTATCGCAGCATCTGCTCGTCGTTTCGAGGATGTTCCAACAACAGCCATTGCTGGACTTTGTTCGAATAGATGGCGACAGGAATGATCTTCGGTGGGAGTATACCATGGATACGTTTCCTACGCTGCTGATTTTTCCTAACCAAAGGTATTTTAATTCATAGAAAGGAATGAATTTGCACATTCTTAATGTGAATATTTTCACAGGAAATCCGAAAGTCGCGTTTTCTCCCGCAGTCTACAGATGACCGTTCCCAACGTGTTGGGATTTATTCTGTCCAATTTAAGCCCTCCAGAGCGGCTATACGCCAATTATTTAATTTGTGAAAATACAAAGGTTAGTATTCTGTCTTACAAATGATTCATTCCAATATCGACTGTCATCGCGTTTTTTTTCAGCGCTCACCTCCCCGCGAGAGCTGTCTGCAGACGATGAAACGCGAGCTGAGTGAAAGTATTTCGCTCAATCTTCGCCTGTACCGGCACGCAAAGAAGCGGCCAATCCTCGCCGCTCGAATTCTGCAGCGATTGCAGACTTTGCAAGAGTTCTATCTCTCCACACTTCGCTGTCTTAGTCATTCCTGTGATTTTACTAAGTTGAAAAATAGTGCTAAAACTATTCTCAACATTTGGCAGATGAAACCCTGATTGGACTAGGTTCTATTTATATCCGTTGGTCCATTCAGGTATGGTTTTTATCAGTGAGTACAGAAATCCACAAAGTCACATTTTTTTCAGTTTTCTTTTTATTTAGTATAAATATATCAGATTTATTTTAATATTTTCGTACATAAAGTCGATTTCCAATCAAAAGTTATAATCTGTTGGGAGCATATTTGCGGGGCGGATATCTGCGTGCGCTAAATTTATTTTCCATCTTTTGTTGGAGCGCAATCTGATCAAAGTCCAAATAGAACTTAGATAATGCAATGTTTGAAAATTAGAAAAAACGGATATTATATGCAATCTCGTTTCTTAGTACATTTGTACAAAATTGCGAGAAAGAATAAAAAAGGAATTAGCGATATTACAGAAGCTACCGGGTTGCGTTATTATTCAAATGATTAGAGTGATTAAATTATTATTGGAAGTTTTATAACTCGTGCCGAAAGGGAGAAGAATGAACGTGTAATATATTTTGTTCCTAAATCATGTTTTCCTCTGCAATATTTAATTTGAAAGAAATTCCGATTCATGCTCTATTTTCTCTGAAAATAATGGTAGTAGTGTCCCAACATCAGGCGAAGTTTGCTACTAATTCTAATTACTTTAGAATTTGATATCACATATAGTTGAGGACAAAGAAATTCCCATTATTTTCCAATAGATGACGTTACTGATCTTCCATTGAATAGCGCTTGCATGAAAAAAACGGTCAACTTTCGGATGGCGACAAAAAAAAACTACAAAAGATAATTCAATGGAAAAAATTTCCCATAGAACCTAATTTTATTGGTCATGTTCCAAAAATATTTCGACGCCCTGTCTGCTGGCAATTAGTCAGAACTTTCGCCATTTTTGTCAAAAACATACTTGCTGACATATTTTTTAGTTCTTTTTTAGCTTTGTTTATTAGTTTCTCCTCCGTTTTCGCCACGACAATACATAGATGCACATGGGAAAAGTTCGGAGGATTGGTGGACTTCGGAGCAACATCTATCTTCAAGCGAATCAACTCCTTCTTCGCCTAATGGTCGGAGACCAGGTCCGGCCAAAACACCACATTCTCGTCCGGATGATATTTTTGTATGAAGGAGGCAACTTCCGGCAGACACTTTGTGCAGTAAATCTCTCCGTTCACCGCAATTCCCGAACGGAAGAAGAGCGGGTTTGACATTCCCTTTTCGCTGATCGTTAGCCGCAGAAGCACCTTCTTTGGGAACTTGGTGTGGGAGATGTACTTCACGTCGGAACTTACTCTCCTTCAATTTTCAGTCTTTGTTTCTTGGTCATATCTTGCTGTTACGACACGGTCGGTCTTGACTTACGTTCCCGTTGATGATGTCCATCTCCGCTAGGCATGATTTCACCTGGCCCGTTGCTCCGATCTCCCGACCCAAAGCCCGGAACGATGTGGCCACCTTTCACTTCGTCTTCTGTTTCAGCTTCCACTGTTTACGATTGCGTAGCACCGTCGGTTGTCCGGAACTAGGTTTCCGTTTAATTTTCTCATTCTTCTCCAGAAGTGTAAGTGTTACAGATATCGGAATGGGCGTATCCGGCGGACTCGAAGTACTTGACGATGTCCACTTTCTTCGCAACGGAATGGAGATCCCAGTACGCACAAACCATGGAGCGCAGTTGCGCCATAATTTCCCCAATTCAACTGATAGCGCTGTCAAATTATATTCGAAAATTCATGGTTTACTATGATTGACGATGCACAAGTGGTCTCATCACTAGGTGTTAAGGTGAACGCATGAAAAATTGGTAAAATGTGTACATTTTTGTTAATGCTAACGTTAAGTCCGGTTTAGGTGACGTTAGAAAGTTTAGAATTTCAAGTAAAAATAATGGATTCCTTTTTCCCTAACCGGATATCTGAAATCGCTATCGACCATCGTAGTGTGTGATTACGCATCTTTACTGAAGACGTAGTCTTACGTCAAAACATTATTCTGTACCGGGGTGTAAGTTCAAAGTTTCGGAAACGAGAGCGTAACACATGGAATGCAATGTTTTGAACGTTAATACTTCTTTGTCGGCTGAACAGAGTGGTATGATAATCAATTTATTCGAAAGACAAAATATCCAAAGGTTATATGAGTGTTAATTATTGACCCGAAAACTTGTTTAAATAGCTTAAAAATTGCTTTAAAAACAGGCTATTGAAATCACACAATTCTGTATATAAACTGGCGCCCGCTCAGAAATCCATTTATTTGATAATACGATGTGAGATAAGGATGGTCACGCTCATACGCCTATGCATTATGCTCTTCTCTCCCAACCAGTGCTTGGAAACATCTTTTTTTTTCCAACATATATATTTTTATCAAGGCTCATATGGCGTTAGCCTCACGGGGAGTCCAATACTTTGACAATTTTTCTTATTATCTATGTTAGTAATATGTAACCGATTACTCGCGGTTGGCTCGAGGTTAGTATTACAAGTGTTTTCGTAGTTGGGATGTTGTTGTCTCCAATGCTCTGCACGTGTGCCCGACACGGGATACTTCCTATTGGGATGCAGCTGACCCTTAATCAGCAACGCCCCCCTAGTCTGTACGCTATATCTAGCGTGGTGCATCTTTCTCGACTCGAGGAATCCAGGATAGAATGGTCACTAGCCGGCGCAATCATCAGTTCGTGTAGAGTTGTCATGAGCAGTACAACCTTTGGCTCTTGTTGAATGTTCAGTGGACTGCACAACCTTTGGCCCGTGTATCTGTGAAGAGTGTGTGTATGTATTGCTGGAAACATCTATGTCACATCAATCACTAATTATACCATTGCATTTGGGATACCGAAAACGAACCAACACCGGGCCTCACAATCATAGCAAGCCACTGGCAGTTGATTCATTCAGTTTCCTTCATTCTCTCTTTCGATCTTGCTCTTTAATTGGCATTTCCGCTTGAACCACTGATTTGCGTTACCATTTCGGAGTAACTTCAGAAATGACTGAATAAGCGAGGCACTGTCTCAATGAGAAAATCACACACTTATCGGGATATTGAAAATGAACAGTCACTACATTCCTGAATAACAGTAGTAGTGAATGACAGATAAGCGAAATAAACGCGTTACACTGATACAAACATATTTTCTGTATTACTTAAGGTGAAGGTGGAAGCTAGCCATTGTAGTAGTATAGGTAAACCCTCGTGTAAAAATGGGGTAATAGTGTTTGTGAGAGAAGAGCAAAGCACACGTAAATAGATCAATTCACTTATCATACTGTGTGGCGCTTCATTGACACGAGTCTTTGAATACATTTGAAAAAAAAAAAACAAATAACAATTCAATACTAAAGTAAAATGTATGAACGATATGTTCCGATGAACAATTGCAAATATAAATATATATAGAAGGTGCATTTGCATATGATTCTGATTATACGCGAGCGTAACATGAGCAAATTTATAATACATGCGAATTGGGGCACTTTTGGTATTAACAAGTTCTTCCGCATAGTAACTCGATGTTGATAATTCCTTAATATTTTCCTTCGTTGATCGTATTGTTTTCACATATTCACGTTGGAAAGCCTTAACCCTTCTCTTCGTTGACCGAGGCATTTAGATTGAATTTAATACTTTTCCGTTTACTGTTTTTGAAAGCATAGACAGCCGTGGCAGTGTTCCGAGCTCTGCAATACAATTTTCTTACCCAATGTTAAAGTTGCTAAAACTTACATTATAGACCCATTAAACGTAAAAATAATAATTGTATTGATATCAACACAATTTTATTCTATTGATTTTCATGACATGGGACGCTATGACTCCGGAATAACATTTTATTGAGTGGTTTTTATAGCTGTTTCGATGATGTTGTTTGGCATCAGTGTCGAAAAAAATAACGATGCTTCCACCAATACAAACAAAACCATTGCAGAAGATTGAAAAACGAAAATTTAACTTTCAGAGCACTTGCTCGAGTTTTCCGACGTTCTTCACTATACGGTGCGAAAGCAGATGAAAATTTAATATCTTGTGAGTAATCGATTAGAGTTTGGTTGATATTAATAGATGGGAAGTGTGCGAAAACGATCATTTTCTTCACACTGTTTCGCAAAATTATTGATTTTCGGGCGAGAGGTGAGGGAGGGAGATGAAAGAAATGAGCGCCATTGTGGCAGCCATTTGTGGCTAGCTTCCACCTTCACCTTAATAAGCTCAATATTACCAAGCCCTGCTCCCAACTCCAGTCGCAGTGTTTGGTGAAAGCAGCAGCTCTATTATCGAATGCTCATGAATGGCGCTATCGACCGATGATTCCAACTGTCGGGGGTTGGGGAGGGGGTATTATTTGCGCTGAGTATTATTTCCCAGGAAGAATCGATTCTTCTTTTGAGCTTTTATAATTCTTTCACTTTATTCGAAAGATGAAATCTCGCGTAACTTTTGAAAAGGTCCAATGTAACATTTTCGTCAACTCGAGAAAAACGAAGTTGTAGACCCAAACATTATTCCGCGAATTGTCCTAAATGCTTTCGATCTTTATCGTTATTTTCACCACTAGCAGTCAAGAATAACTCTGAAAAACCAATCGTAACTGTTGTTCCGTGATTTGAGATAAAAGTTGAAGACTAGGAGCGAAAAATGTCACATTGGACATATTACGTTGCACGATAATAATTTGAAACTAACTATTAAACAACAATCCAAATAACAGCATTTCATTCTAAAGGCAGATTATTATTGTTATCACTCGTCGAATTGCACTAAAATCGGTAACAACACCTGTAAGAAACAAAAACTCAAAACGACCGAAGTACGACTTCGTATTGTTTTGACTGCTTTGTTACTTCGGACGATTCGGGCGTCGGAGAAAAAAGGCGTCCGAAGTAACAGCCGGGCGCATAGAATCCGAATCTGTACATTGGATATTTTTTGTATCGGCGATAAAAAGATGAAGAAGATAGATACGTGAACGATTGTTTTTGTAATACATTCAATGATTGAAAACTAATAGCGTGCATCCATTAACTCGATTTGTTTACATTTGTTACATAGGACCTTTTCAAAAGTTACGCGAGAAATGTCTGAGAGTTATATGTTTGTTACATATTGATTGCTAAGCCAGCGGTAGTCCTACGTCCACTTTACGGGTCTATGACATATATGACACACTTCTAGTTTTTATTGGGGTGGGGAATAAGTTCATAACGTTTTAATATTTCTTTTATTTTACAACGATTTGTTTGCTGTTTGGCAAAGGGTAAGTATTCATTCGGAAGAACTCTTTGTGCTCTACAAAACTATGTTAGTTGTATTTTTGAGTTACTCAACTTTTTATTAGTTCCGAGGCTTAGAAATGAAATACCCAGGAGACGAAATCCAACATTTTCGATATCTGCTCTTCTTTGATTTTAATCGAGGTCAAAAAGCTGCCGAAGCAGCACGGGACATTTGCGTCTTGAATGGAGACAGTCTACAGCACGGAAGTGGTTTGCAAAGTTGAAAAATGTTGACTTTGACATCGATGACACGCCCCTTCTAAATTCGATGAAGAACGCCTCAAATCACTTTTGAAGGAGAACGGTCGTCAAACCAGTTGTGAATTGACGGGAAAAATGAACTACGGCGAATGTATAATTGATTAACTTATTGATATAATTGTTCGAGCTCATTCCCCCACCCAATATAAAAAAATATCTGGTTGTTTAAGAGAATTATGATCGTTATTCCTGTTTGATTCAGGAGATGTTAATATCAATAGTCGATTAAATGGAAGTAGGAAATGTGCGAATTAAGACGATCGCCACGCCCCATACTTAGTAAGTGTCAATGCATGTTCTGTTGCTCCACTTTTCCGGACTCATCTTATTAAAGAGACGATCTGGTCGCTCGTTTCAATGTTGTACCTCATGAAAGGATGTGAAAAATGTACCTGCAACATTTTTCATGTCGCCTTTTCGAATTATTATAATTTCATAGAATTTCTCTATCATCATCGAATCGTCATTACTGATACTACAGCGAATTGTTCATTTCTCGCCGATCTCCATGATAACAACAAAACGAATACCTACGAACACAATTCGATACGAAGCGTAGGGATAACGTTCTTCATAATTTATGTCCGTCTCGCCGATTAGTGTCGCGGTTGCCCTACAATTCTCGCACGCGCCCAGTAATTTGTGATTTACTCCGGTTTGAATAGATTAATAACCGATAACAACTCTGCACTGCTCTCTCACGTGTGGAGCTTTTTATGGTGATTTATGTGCTATGCATCGCATCGGGTGCTTTTAGTAATAACATGCTGGAATAGGACTTTCCCAGGGCTGACCTTCGTGTATACACACATAACGACGTCAATTTATCGACTGAGTTGAATAAACAAGCGAGTTAAAACCACTGAGTCGACCTAGCTGTTTTTAACGGGGATACGCGAATGAACTGTGACCAGTTGGCTGTAATCAATATCTGTTTCCGGTTGTTTCGATTAGAGCTTAGTGTTCGGGAAAGTTTGATATGATATGACACCCAATCATGGGATGCTCTTCGTCAAGCGCAACGGAGGATGAAGCGTTTCGTCCGAGTACACCTCGGCAGTCTAGTGCAAACACACAGTTCGTCGGGAAAGTGCCGAGAGAAAGTAGAAAATTCAATGATACAGTGCCAAACGTAAGTTGAGTTGTGGCTAGTTATTTCATTCATAATAACACCAGTGTTTTCACAAGAAACCGGAAACCGTCCCGCAAGCTCATCAGCGCTTGGACGAGGAAATCTGCGCCCTTGAGAGTACTTGTCCAGGTCCGCGTCTCTTGACGGCGGAGGCATGGATTGAACATCTGCAGACGTTGTTCGGAAGAGGCCGGGCAATCGATGAGCATCCGAACCAATTGGTATTGAATGCTAGGATCGTTGACATCCCGAGCGAAATATCTGATCCTTACGAACCGGAAAGTGCGAATGCAGTTGCGAATCGTAACCGGGATGATACGGCAAAGGTTCGTCGAGTATGTATTGTTTCGCTCTACTTTTTGATGTTGCGTAAACAATTATTGTGGAATACCAGAATGTTTAAAGAAACCAATAATCGATTAGAGTGAATATCTAGATGCTTATCTGTGGCGATGCCATCATCATTCGCGGTATATTGAATTTTTAATGTGCTCATGACATTGAAAACATCGTCAGTGCTTTTGGGTGTGCAATGGTGCTTTCCCTATTTCGGTATGGTTTTCTTTTTTAGTGAGTGGTGTCATCGACCTCACTCTATGTAAATGTTAGTCAGTTTGCGTCTGAATGATCGCATATCAGACCATGGTCAAAATTCTCCGAGTTTTTGTGATGTTTGAAGTTAATTCAACGAATCAATATAAAGAAGCTGAGCGCGTTCTAAGGGTTTTGTAGCTCCCGAAGGAAAATACTTTCACTCATCTTTTGATGGCTGGCGGAAGTCCGATGTGTCCAACGAAGCGGAGGTATTGAGGGCTATATTGAGCAGTTCGATCGATTATGTGTTTTGTCGAGCTTCTTAGTGCGTGGTAATCTACATATGGCGAAGCGGAACGAGGTGGGATTAACGGATTTCCGAGCAGCAATGGTGATGGAAACAGTGGATCGAAATGTTTCCGTCGTTGGCGGTGGGGCAACCGACCCGCAGTTATTTTCTGGGACACGGTTCTTTTGCGCTGTTTTTCGAAATAACACGGCTTTCTATCAAAGATGTGTGCATTTTATTCGAGAATGTTTGAAGAAGTATGTGAAATTTCAGAATGTATGCAATCCGACATCCCGGGCGAAGAAACTTTTTGGTAGGATAAAGACCACTAACGTCTATCACTTCGGAGTCACAGAGCCGGAAGGCGCTAACTCCGTATTTCTTACTTAATTTCAACGAAGTCGTACGACCACCACGGAATCTGTTAGAATCCAAGACTGTCGGAACCATGGACTGGAAGTTGTGTGGAGAGTTGGTAGACTATTATCGGTGTAGGAGGATCAGGGTGTTTTGATCATCAGGAGAACGAATTGGTTTACGGAATGCAAGTCGTTTGAGCCATGGGATTTTGTGATTATAAAGTGCGTTTCACTTAGAGTTTGAGTTTGATTTTTATCTACTGCAGCACCCCTAGTTGTCACATGGAGAAACTATTGACAGCGTTTTGATCCGGATGGTTTGTTTATTCATTTGTGAAAATTTCATCAGGATTGAAGGACGTATTCAAAAGCTATCGACAATGGAACGCGTAAGGCGGGAAAAAATTTGCACACTCAAATTCAAAACCCGATGTGGTTAGGAGGAATGATCACAAAATTCCTGAAATTTCCAAAATCGACTGTAATTACCGTACTCAAACGTTACCGGGAGACCCTTACGTTGGATCGGGCGAAACCAATCAGGCATAGAGGTGGAACATATGACCGAAATCTACGAGCAAAGGTGATTCGAGCGGTCCACAACAATCCTGGGCTCTCCTTGCGGGATTTGACGGAACAGTTCACGGCGAATCACATTATAGTTCGGCGAATTTGTATGCGAGAATGCTTGTGGTTGAAACAAAATCTGGTTGCTAAAATCCGTGTAAGGAAGCTGTACGAGTAAGTGTTGAACAAACACAAAGAATGCATTTTGATGGACGATGGACATATGTAAAAATGAATTTTGGACAAATAACCGGTAAAAAATTTTACCTTGTCAAGCGTAAAGGAGTTGTTGCCCTTCAGTTGATGATTTGGCAAGGGATCTGTAGTTGTTGATAGAAGACAAAGATTTTCATCACTGGGACAACAATGAATGGGAATGTATACAAGGAGGAGTATCTTCAGAACAGGATTTTGTCATTCATTCGATCACACAAAGGTACGTTGAAGATATCCTCCCCTTTTTTGTAGGTTATTTCTGTGTTAAGAAATTGCCTTCTTAATGCGACCAAATTCGAACTGAAACAGGCTTTAATTGAAGAGAAAGTCTGAAACGGATGAACCAGAGGTTGAATTCTTCAAGATGATGGGGGTGTCCGCTCAGCTCTGATGAAAATTGCAGATAATGTGCTAAGTTAGCTCGATTAGAGCTGCAGAAGTTGACCAGTTTTAGGGTCCATGGAACGTTACGGTTTTTTTGGCAGTCCATGAAGAGTCTAATGAGCGAGAGCAGTGTGCTTTTCAGTTGGCCAACGATGATAAAAGGTGATTAGGAAATAATATTCCTAATATAAGAATATATTAGGAGATCAGAATTAAAAAGGTCTCGTCATACATTACGACCACGACGTCGCGCTTCGCCGTAAACATGTTTTCCACTTTCGGTCGCTCCTCCTGGGGGATTTCCTGCTGCTCCGACACAGCCGGCCTCAACTGGCGTTTCCGCATGGCAGACACTTCTTAACCGTTTGGCCGGTTGCTTTGATCTCACGGCCCAAGCTGCGAAACGATGAGGTCAACTTGCTCTCGGCCTTCCTCTTCAGTTTTTGTTGCACTGTGAATGTCGAATTGGCTATATCCCGCGGACACGAACTGTCTCACGATGTCCATTTTTTTTTGCTTCGGGTGAAGCTGGCGTTACGAAAAATAGAAGAAAAACCGAAAACAGAGTATTCGTTTGACACATTATTACACCAGCAGTTCACACATATAAACGAAATACATTTCACGAAAGTGCCAACAAATTATGAGGAAAGAAGACTTTTTCGTTGTTTTATCTATTTTTTTCAATTTTGGAAATGACGATTTAGTTACCTAAAATAAATGGAAAGTTCGAAACTGCATTTTCAAGGAAACCTTCATTCTATAGTAGATAAAAGTGCGTATTCGTTTTTATGAAAAAGTTCAAGAGTTTTTTTTTAGAAATTCGATTAGTTGTAAAATTGCTTGTGGGGTAAAAGTGCGCAACAGCGTTTTGCTCTCAAACAAAATCATACAATGTTTTCAACCAAATTTTGAACGGGACTCACATGAAGAGAACTAATTTGAAGAAGTGCACTCCAGAAATGCTCGTAAAGATCCGACAGAGGCTTCGGAAGGGAGTCTCGAGATGTCGGATTGCGACAGACCTCGGATGCTCTGAGGAAGAAGCTCATATCTGTAAGTGATTTATGATTTGAATCTTTTTTCATTGACATTTCTACTTCTGCTGGGATGTGCCAGCGAGCACATAGGGCGGCTCAGACCAGTATTTACGAGTGAGCAGTCTGAGAATCTGGCGAACCGTTGCAGAGCACTGGACAAAGCTTTCTATGGCTTTCTTCTCTCAAACATTTACGGCGCCTGTTGTTTGATTTTGTGGAAGCCAACAACCTCCAGCACGATTGGGCCTCTAGCTTCATGAGCAAACCTCGTCTGACTCTTCGAACCTCGAAAAGCGCAACGGAGCAACAGCGCTCCAAAGCAAAGCGTCGGAATCCTCAGAACCGAAATCCAAGATGAGAAAATAATCAATTGCTTAAAAATAATTCAAAATGAATTTCGAACTAAAAATGTTTTTTTTAACATGCACTCAATTCAAATAACGGTTAAGGTGAAGGTGCAACGAAGCCATTGCAGTAGTATTGGTAAAACACGTGTTCTTCATGGGGCAATAGTGTTTGTGGGAGAAGAGCAAAGCTCACCATTTGGTACGTAAATAGATCAATTCACTTGTCGGACTGTGCGGCGCTTCACTGACACGAGTCCTAGAATACATTTGAAAAAAAATTCAATACTGAATTAAAATGTATGAACGATGTGTTCAGACGAAAATATATATATATATATATATATATATATATATATATATATATATATATATATATATATATATATATAACAAATGCGAATTGGGGCTCTTAACAAGTATTAACAAGTTCATCCGCACGGTTATTCGATGTTGATAATTTCTTAAAATTTTCCTTCGTTGATCGAATTTTTTTTTTACATATTCACGTTGGAGAGCTTTAATCCTTCTCTTCGTTTGATTGCATTTTGATTGAATCTAACACTTTTCCGTTTACTATTTTTGACCGTAGAGGCAGTCGTGGCATTGTTCCGAGCTCTGCAATACAATTTTCTTAACCGATGTTAAAATTGCTGAACTTACATTTTAGACCCATTAAACGTGAAAATAATAATTGTATTGATATCAACACAACTTTATTTTATTAATTTTTATAACATGTAACGCTTTGATTCAGGAATAACATTTTATTGAGTGGTTTTTATAGCTGTTTCCATTATGTCGAAAAAATAACGATGCTTTCACCAATACAAACAAAACCATTGCGGAAAACTGAAAAATGAAATTTAACTTTCAGAGCACGGTGTCTACACACTGATGCTTCTTCTTCCGCTGGTAATGATAATGCGTTTATTTTTTTTTACAAGTTATCTCAACATTTCAATTCGCACTTTTGCCCCCACTATGGGGCCACATCAACTGCCTCTTGATAATTGTCCAATATTTTTGGATTGGGCGGAATTGGGAGCTTTCGGTGATTCGGTGAATTGATTCCATCTTCGATGAAATAAAATAATCTAATAATGCCAAAAGTATCTAGGCATGACGGTATTCCGTTGATATTGGTCACTATCATTCAGGTAGTCCACAGTATAGATAACAGACAACAACTTGAATATTTCTTCCCACAGCTAGCACTCAAACTTGACATAGCAATGGACTCCGAAAAGGCCGCTCGTCAGGAGGAATTCATCGCCCGCATTTCCCGCTCTGCGATGGAGCTTGAAGAGGAGAGTTTTCGAGCCGATATGATCGAACTTGCCCGTTCGAGGGCTTATGGTCTTCGCCAAAGCTTCAGTCGATTGAAGGCTCTCTATTTGGAGCTAGACTACCTGATAGCATCGGCGAACAATGGCAACTATAGCTCACTGAACGAACAACGGTTGGATGGAGAGCTAGAGTCGGCACGAGACGTTCGCGATCGCTTGGGTGGAGTTTCTGAACAATGGCGAACAGCGGGGTCCCTTATTCGCGCTTCCGCCAAGGGTATGCTTCAAGCCGTTGAATGTTGGAATCTTGTGGAACGCTCGAAGTCTGCACAAGAGAGAATTGCACTTGCGCTGGATTGCAGGACTGCTTGCCATGGCGCACTAATAACATTGGGAGCAGCCCAGGCTGCGTTGCCTCAGGTAGAGATACCATTTGTAACGCTTAGACAGCAATCAGCGGTGAAACACGGACTCGTCTACATGCTGACGGATATGGCTAATGTGACGCGATATCGGCACACAAAAAATGTTTTGGAAGGATTTTCGAGTAATGTACAAAAATCGGTAGAATGGATTCATAACACGTACAAAGACACATTGCAAAATGATCTCAGCGAAGCGGATCAAACGGTGATGATGTTCGCGAAGCAATTGCGAGAAATCAGAAAACATTATCTCAGTCAACGAATGGGGTCCAAAATTTACGCCGGTCTCCCAGCCGGACATTCTGAGTAAAAATAATTGTTTAAATTGAGTATTACCTATTAGAGTCTTATATTTTCACTTAAGAATATCGAATAGAAATATTTACTTTATACAAACACAAAATTTACACTTATTTATATGTCATTTCCACTTCCTTGGCGTCCGATATTTGGGATTTCTTTAATACGTGTTCATAATCGTCCACGCTGCGTACCGGCTTATACAGAGGTCGAACCCAGGGTGTGAGAAGTTTCTCGGAGATGGGTTCCTTTTGTCCTCCTGTCATGTAGCTGATAATTGTTCCAGAGAACACTGCTATGAGTGTGCCAAGGATCGAATAATACATGAATCCCAATCGGAAAATCCAGGGAACCTCCGAATTATCGTGTCCATAGGAATCGATGTAGTAAGAGGTGGTTGCCGTTCTGTAAGGGTAATATTTATACATTGTTTTTGTCGGTCTGGAATGATTATTCTCTCACCCTGTTGAATTGAAGCTCGGACAACCATCGTATCGTAGGGGAAGACTGGGATATTTCAAATGTCCATTTAATATTTCCAATTGTGCCCCTGCGGCTATCACGCATAATGTGCCGAGTGAAATTAGGGAACCCCAAAATGCTCCCTATTTACAGATAAAGTAAAATTATCTAGGTGTCGATCTACGCCGTAAACTCTACCACTCTTACCTTGTCGTTAATTTTCGGCGAAAACATCCCCAAGGAGAAAATTCCCAGCAACGTTCCGGAAGTTACTCCGGATACCGAAATCGCCAAACTGAACACACTGCCCAGTTTTTCAACGACGAATACAAGCACCAGACAAAGTACTCCGATCAGCACCACCATCAATTTAATAATATTGCTGGCAGTTTTTTCCTTAAAACTGAATTGAGTCTTCACGAAGTCGTCGTAGATTGTCCCCGACAACGTGTTCAATGTGGTCGACATGGTCGACAGAGCGGCGGAGAAAATACCCACTACGAATAGTCCGGGCAAACCGGGGATATTCTGGGCTACATCCAGCACATAGTACGGGAAGATTTGATCGTTTTTCTTCACCAGCCCCGAGTAAACCGGGTCACAGTCGTGATATTTGCTGAAAACCAGTAACCCATTGTAGACGGAGCACAGCTTCACCACGATGTGGCCCACTCCGAAGATCCAAACGGCTCTGGAAAGATCAGAGTGTGTATGGGGAATTATGGAATGGAGATGTTTTACTAGAGCTGTTTCATCGCAAATGACAATTTTCAAATAAATTTAATTTTTGTATTTTTTTGATTCGGCTTAAATTTTGCAGACGCATTTTTTATTACCAGAAAGGCCCATTTGCATAATCGGTTTGCTATTTTGACTCTAATCTTACTTTGGGCCTAAGCCTAAGCAAAAATTGCTTGAAAATTTTCAAAAAAATATAACTCAGAAACGGTTAGTCCAATTGACTTGGTGTCTTCCGCAATGTTTTAGGTTATTATTGGGACTATGCGAAGAAAGTATGCACTGTAAAAAAATGTTTTGTTTTTATTTTATTCTGAAAATAATTTAAGTGATAGTTATCCTAGTGATGAAAAGGATAACGGACATCCGACCAGTTTCGAGGTCGGATAGCCGAATATCCGTCGGCCTCTTTATTAGCGGATACAAAATTAAAAGAAACGGCAAGCGTAAATGAAGCAAATGAAACGCAATATTTTAGGAACAAATAAACACATTAAAAAAATATGGACGAATATTCCATTTTTCGTTTTGAATCAATGTCGTAATAGTGTATCAAGTTTTCTACAAGAAATCTGGAATAGTTTTTCATGACAATGGTTTTATATAATAATAATTAAATAATTTTGTTAGTGTATTGAAATAATTCCAATACTGGTCAAGTGAGAGTAAGAGTTACGTGTTTTGAGAACAGCAATCAATTATTTTCACTGAGTTTGAAAAACTTATAATTGTCATCAAGGATGGTAATCTGAGAGTTACTTCTCTTCACTACTCATTTATTACTTCACTACAAATCGAAATTATTATGATCGGCGATCCACTAATTTGAGGACTACAACCTTTTCAGACCCGAGGTTCAAGTCAGACCATTTAGGTGTCTCGAAACGGAAACAGCCAGACAGAAAATCTTATTGGATCATAATAAAATATCTTGAGACGAATCTTCACAGGGTAACAACTCATTGCCGTCTAGAACACCTATTAAACGAAACAACAGCGACAAGACTGAACAAATCGATACACGCGTATCTCACATATTTTGGAACGCCGGAGAAGCAAAGGAAAATAATCGCCAATGTCGCGATAAGGAAATTTTTTTCACGTAGGACTACGTCTTACATTTCTGTAGCGAGGTGTAAATCAAAAGTTCAAAATATTCAAAACGAGAGCGTTACACTTCGAATGCAAGGTTCGGAACGTTGATATCTTTTTGCCGGCTGAACGGAGTGTTCAATAGATTTATAAATAGGCTATTGAAATCACACAAATCTGTACATAAACGAATGCCCGCTCGAGAATCCACTCAGTTATTATTTCGTTGATATACGATTGCAGGAATGTGTCTTCAGAACCAATGAGCCTGGGGAAAATGGCGTAAAATAGCTGCAGGCTGCGGTTGCTAAAAAGCTATTTCTAAAAAAAATCAGGCTGATAAGCGGTTCGAGTACATACAAATTAAAATACACAATTCTTTCGTTCACATATCCACGTAAATGAAATGGACAATACATCATGGCATAAGTCAGACTTGCAACGAAGAACGTAATCTAAAACAATGCATCAATTGAGCTAAATTTGGATTTGTTTGCAATTGAATTCGAAAGTCATTTAATTACTGGTTTAATCAATACACTCAAATGATTACTCAGCCAACGGTAGTCCTACGTCAACCTTGCGGTTATGTCATAGGTATAACCCACCCGTTTTTCTTGGAAAATTTCGCCAATATCGGGAAATAAAATTGCTAACGGAACTGACTGGTATGTAGAAATATTCCGAATCAATCGCCATCATGATCTTTTTAAAATTAGTTTTAAAAAGTTCAGTTTTAAAATTATACTGTTATGAGTTGATAGTTATTTTATTTTAATCACATTTCTGACATGTCAGTAATCGCACCTTATTTTAAATTACATGTGAATGATGTTTCTATACTATTGTGTTATGATTTATCTCATGTATTTTTTTCTTGTAATATCCGGTATCCGGCCAGATGGATAGTTACCGGATATCCGTTTCATTTCTACTTAAAACTCAATTTTCTAAAAAAGTGTTTTGGAAGTGCGCTAAAATGGAAAAATAATGGACAAAAAAGATATAATTTTTTAAAAGAAGTTGGATTTTTGAAAATTGTTGCAATGTTTCTTATAATTGTTTTTAGATCCAATTTTAATTTGCAGCCCAAAAGGTACACGGCAGAAATTTTCTAATTGCTACCGTTTCTGAGATTTAGTGAAATAAAATTTACTGAAAATTCTGAACTTTTGGTCGTTTTCGAATATTTTTTCGAGTCTTTTTTAAATTTTCCTAAAAAAGTAGAGGGGGTCTTCGTAGCCTAATTGGTTGCGTGTCCGCTACTAAGCGAACAATCATGAATTTATAACTCAGGGCCCTCAACTGACCATCTTTGTGTATTATTTAGCTTCTACGGCCATGCATCAATCATCATGTGATGGTGATCCCAGCCTCTCACTCCACATACGATCGATCTGCTGCATCGGTAATTGGTGCTATTTATAAACACAACAATGGAAGTCTCATATCAACAGTCCCGCTGTGTCCAACTGTGAACATTCGAACAATAGGAATATTCTTACGCCGAAAAACGCGACATGTGCTGTGTATCGATAGAATACGAAGAATACTATTACGCCTAAACGGCTAATGTGTAATAGATAAAAATGTGTATCGATGAGATAGGAATACTCTTACGCCTAAATGGCTACTGTGTAATATACAACATGAGAAAAATGTACACGAGAAATTCGGTTCTATTACAGCTGAATTGCTAGATGAGTCTAATTATAAAAAATAAAAACAGATGGGATAAAAAAAATCTACTCTTGAGTTAATAAGATTTTGTAGAGATGGAACTCAAAACGAAGCCACAGACCAATGACTGTTCAATTGAAACTCTAACTCGTTCCACATTTTCAGGTGTTCTTCAACTCCTATGCTTTTTAATTGTGCCAACCGAACTGTGCTCTCTGGAACAATCACGCAATCGAACGGAGCCTCTTTGTTTCCCAATCATTGATTGTTTTCATAAAGGCGGGTATGACGAAGCCCTGATACTCATCCGACCAAACTATTATAGTGACTGAAAAAAGGCTCTCAAGGCGGCATGGTACCGGTTTTCTACCCCATCTCCAGCCGAAGTGCTAAACAATCGAATTAAATAAAATAATTTCAAAGTCCTGCCTCAGCTACGCGATCATCCCTTTTTCCTTGAAATAAATCGCAAATGGATGATAGTGCATTTTCACATGCCAAGCTATCTGTAAACACTTTTAATGCATTAGATTAGTCGTATTTTTTTAAGCTGTGGGTTATAAGATTCACATTTCCGTGAATGGTACATACAAACACCTTGTGAGTTCCCGAGCTAGCTAAGCGTTGACAGTTTTTAGGCCGGAGTTGAGCAAAGGATGAAAATGCAATTTGTATTTCAGTGTTCAATTCCTGTAATCTGTTGTAGGCCTCTCGCAATGTCGTAGTCATAAGCCTTTTTCGAATAATTGTTACACAATCACCCTGACAAATAATTCTTCGTCATAGCAGCATAGCAGTCCAAAATTCCAAGTCCAGTCGCAAAAAACTTTGAGAAGAAATGCTTCAGACAACACGCGTTCTCATAAATAATTATCAGGATCGCTTCCACCTGAGGGGAGGTTCTAAGGTTCTGTATTGGGTGCCCAGCAAACATTGAATCGTATGAATAGCCATAATTGGAGGCGATATACGTATATGCCATATTTTATACCCATATAAAGCCGTATATATCGATATACGATACTTTATACACTGATATGCGATTTGAGCCGACAATGCTATATAAAATTAATAGAATAGAATAGAAAGCATATCGCGATACTAGGATGATCATTATGCCGATATACGACTTGGTCCATCAATGCTATAGTAAACCGTATGTCTGCCATTTTATACGATTCCGGATACACACTGTGTATCCTTTGATTGATATTTTATACGGTTGTAATTTGATACGAATTTATATGTGACCTAGTATGTGTAAAAGTTATAGAATTTAATGTTTGCTGGGTGGCTGCCAATCCAAGGGAACCCAATGTACTTTATTTACACTCTTCAAAGGTTACAGTATACATATTATGAACCGTTGTAGCATCTGAGAGCGATTCAGCGTGTGAAACGATTAAGCTTTTGAAGTTTGTGTAGAACAAAACCGTTGTGGGTGATTTGAGCATTAGATGAGACAGCTGACTGCTCGTTAGTTGAAGCGAGACTGTGCATTAGAAATCATGAATGGCTTATTTATACCCAATAAGTTATAAGCAGACGAGGTTAATATGCAGTATCTCCTCTCTCTCCAGTATCCGTTGAAAGAACGCGAATTTGCATTTCTAGTGAGCGATTTACGCACGCCTAATTAGCAATGGTATATGAAAATTATACCTCACGGTTACATCCATTCCTCGGGATAGAAAGTACGGGTAGATATGGACGGAATTGCACAGAACAAATGTATGATAGAATGAATCGCAATGTACAACATATCAAACAATTTTTAGAGAATTTCCAATTCGATCGGTTCGCAGCAGAAATAATTACGAACTATAAAACTATTTATAAAAATGTGACGTGTGTTCTGATTTGGTACACTCACTGAAAAAGCTAGTCTAGGAGAATCATAACAATATTATATTATCCTCTTGTCCTACGATTTCATTCTAATAGTACGAACAAAACACGAGCACATCGAGTCGTTCCACTACGATAAGTGACTGAATGTTTCGATGCTGTAGGTGCGATGCAGTATAATTACCAAATCTAAAAAAAATCTCCTATTTTTTTTGAAAAAAATAAATATTTTTCGTCCATTTTTCATCTTGGTGCACTGTGTAATAAACATCATTAACTAATGACCTGATGTCCGCTCCAACAGATAAAAAAAACTCTCAAAAACAAAGTCAGAGTAAAAATCAAAAAGTTTTTTAACAGTGCACACTTACTCCATAGAGTCCAATTAATAACCTTGAACATTGCGGAGATAACAAAACAATCGGACCAATCGTTTCTGAGTTATTTTTTATTGAAAATTTTCAAGCAGTTTTTTAGACCCTTCTCGAAAGTAAGCCTAGAGTCATAATGGATAACCGATGATACCAATTATTCTTTTTGGTCATAAAGAATCTACAGAATTTGAGCCAAATCGGAAAATAAAAATCGACTTACTTCTTAGCACTTGACAAATCCGGCACGGTTAGGAAACGCTGAACACACTCTGGTGTTACACCGATGTTAGAAATCCACATGGAGGTTAATCCGATAGATACCAGCCAGAAAGAAGATCGAAGGGTAGGATCTGGATCCATACTGGAAGTTGGCATGTTTATTTGGGATTATTATATTGAGAATTTTAGATGTTCAATATTCTTTTTTTTTAGTTTTGGATGTTTGAACATACTTGAACCAGATGAGTCTTCCACCCGCATCCGCAATTTTGTAAATATTTACGATACCGCCCAGCTGCAATGTTCCTAGTATCATTACGACAGCCAGTGCCAGTAACATGGCTCCAAATTGCAGTGTATCAGTCCATATTACTGCCCTACAAAAACACATGAAATTTCGCTTAGTAACCAGCTATTCAACTGAACCTAAATTTGTCTCAGATCTTACCTTATCCCACCAACAGTGGTGTAAAAAATGCAAATACAGCATATGACGGGTGTGATGATGTGTACATTGATACCACTTACTGCAAAAAGTTTCATCCATTGTACCGAAAAGTTCAAATATAATTCATCAAAAATGCTGACATAAGCCAACTTTCTCTCACCTTGGCTAAACGCTATCGCTGGGGTGTAGATTATCACCGGGACGTTCAGCAGACAGTAGAACATAAAGAGAAAGCTGGCCAGCGAGCGGACGCGTTTGCTGAAGCGCTGCTCGAGATAAGCGTAGCAGGAGGACGTTTGCAGCTCGTAGAACACCGGCAGGAAGATGTACACAATGAAAATGGTTACAACCAGTCCGGAGATTGAGCAGACCCAGTACTGTATACCGTAGCGGTACATCTCGGCCGGTACCCCCAGCATCGTTATGGCCGATATGTGTCTGGAATGTGTAGAATTGTCGATCAAAAAAGAGCATTAAAGTTAGTACGTACGTAAATTTGATAAAAGGGACAATTTATTCATCATACTTTCGCTCAGATAGATCATTGATGAAATGTTTTTTGACTATCAGTGTCCTTTCTTCCCTTTATCAGTTCTTCTAATAATTAAACCTAGGAACAAGTCACCCTGTCTTACGAAATTTATTAGTTCAAGATACCGATTTGTAGTAGTCCGAAGTCCTTGAAGAAGCAGCATATAAAATCACTGTTAATGTTCAATTAAACGAAACTAGGATTAATGTTAGAACAAACTTTTCCTCAAACCCATAAAATATAGTGGAGTGCGAAATGAAATCACATTCGAAAAAAAAAAAATCAAACAAAAAGATTTACTGATTATCAAAAAACTTTTTAAAACACTGTTCACCAACACTTCATTGTATTATTGTAATCTCAATGTGAGTCTTAATGACTCTCATTCTACAATACAATTCAATTTACTCACGTTGCAGTAAGTGACATCGCCACGGGGAAAACCTTCATCTGTTTGCTTCCCAGAAGGTACTCCGCCGTGTTGTCCTGCTTCTGCTTGGCAAAAAATCCATAGTATATACCGATGAGGGCCGACATTGCCATCATCGTAAAGAATATGACATAGTCAGCTGTACTGAACCATAGCTTGGCATGCAGCAGTTCTCCCGGCAGACTTTCCACGGTCATTTTTGAAAAAAACTATTATAACCGTTACGTTCAAGCGCACAACCGCAGAGGTCTCAGACTACGGACAAACTCTTCCTAATGTTGGAATTACTTCGAACGAACTAAACTTCTCAAACTATCATACGTACGGTTTAGCCACTCAATTAGGTACGCTTAACTCTACTTAGCTTCACAATTTGAGCCGAACTATTTTTAGACGACTCAATCACCGCTTTTGTCGTCGTCTTGCGACCACTAGTTAAGAGAAGATGCGTTCTGAGTGCCGAATTCATCAACACTTTGCAGACCGCCAACACCTTTGCCGAGGTTTAGCATCAACTCCAGCGAACTATGGCGAATGACTATTTATATGTACCATTGAGGCAAGATCAGCGGCTGTCGTAGGCACGCGCAATAATATCTTCTAGGTTAGTGATCTTATATGTCAGCCCTACCTCAAAAGACAAATGTTATAAGCTCTCCATATTATCCAAATAAACAAATAGCCGGCGTCATTCTCCCATATGTTCTGTGTTCACATGAAGATAAGATTAATTGGTCAAATATCGTATATTTAGGACAGCTACCTACCCCATTGTTTTCGTCATACTTCAACCCAAACTGATGCTTCTCAGCACATTCATCCATCTTCATAGAAAGTTACTAGCATAGCCTCAAATCGTCCCATTTGGAAAGCAGGGCTCCACCCGAAAGAGAAGAGCGGAAGGAACAATGGCACGATGAGTGTGACTGACAACATTACGCCGATGGATATCACTGATCTTTCCTTATCTTCGCCTAGTATATCTTCTGACAACGTGGAATTGCATACGTGGAATCAACTGATGCTTGTGTTGATTCAACATGTTGATGTCTGGTTCTGATATTAAATCCACAAACATAGTATCAGTGATGTCCGTCGTAAGATTTATATGAACGAGGTGCGGAAATATATAGAGAAACTCAATTCGCGTTTTCATCATGAAACGTTCCTTGATTTCAATTTCCGCTTAGGAACGATTCTGTTATTTAGAATCCATGTGGAGATTTTTATACATGTGGACATTAGTATACATGTTTCGTTAGAGTCGCACACAGATTGAAACATTAGTTTTACGTATAATAATTTAAAGTGCAATAATTGAAGGCATTGCATTGAAAATAAATCTCTTTATATATAAAAATGTTTTGTTCGTTTGTGTACGCGTCAAAAACTCGAAAAATACGAAACCGATTGAGCTCAAAGTTGGACACAATATACATTTCACTCCGAGGAATGTTGTTACGGCATAAAAAATTGAAAAAAATGGAGAAAAATGATCTTCTATGTGGTCATAGTACGTTTCTGAAATTAAGCTTCTTATGAAAATCAACCATTTCGTATTAAATATGAACTCTATGTGATGGAAACATCTTTTTTCAAGTATTTGACAAAATCATGAACTGGAATTGTGTTTCGGAATGATTTAAAATTTATCGATTTCGCTCATCCATCTCTATCTCTATATACATAAAAATGTTGTGTTCGTTTGTGTACGCGTCAAAAACATGAAAAATAATGAAAAAATTAAAATTCAACTCAACCATGCAACCACAATGTGCCACAGCAAAGCGTGGCAGGGTACAGCTAGTATACAATATTTTCTACAACAATATGGTGCATCATGAGGTTATCTTTCTGACTCAGTTAAGCTTTATGAAGTAAACATTTAACGAAAAGTGGTGATAAGTGTTTATCCCGTAGGAGTTCACAGTTTTTGAATTCAATATTCAGTCAGAATATTAATTAAAACTAATGAAATGAGAAATTTATATCTTCAAAACCAACGCGTCTATAAAATTATAAAAAATATTTTCAACTATGTTTGCCAACAATGGCTAGCAGATGTACTTACGCTTGCTGGGCGATGGTTCAGATTCTTGTTTTTCGGCTCAACGTGACGCGATTATAAACATTACAGGACGAACAAAAGTAATGGTAAGGGGCTGTCCGCATACTACGTGGACGCAAAAAGCACGATTTTAGACTACCCCCCTTATTTTTTAATTAAAATTACCAAGTAAACACCTCGATTGCACCCTTGCTCCATTTCAAATTTATTTCATGTTAGATTTTGTTTATCAGAAAGGACTGTTTCAAATGACTTTTCCACTCACACGAATAAAAAGTTAGGAGTTCAAGGGTTTAGAGGCGTATGAACTGAAAAGTTTAAAGCCTCTTTAAAACAAAGAATGTCAATAGGAGTTAAGGAAGTATTTCTGGATCATTCGCTGCCGTTTTTACATCGAAACCACCGTGCTATGGAATAGCACGGTGGTCAATATAAATATCATTTCAAAAAAAGTCAGAAGTCCTTTACATGGTTTATAGGACTGGGGCTTCGATTCTGGACTACCCTGCTTTTTTATCAGTTCCAACCCCAATCATTGGAAACTAAGGATGGCCTACGAATTATAAACTTGTTGTAATTCGTGCGATTTTTTTTGTAAAGAAGTGACAATTTTTTATTTTTTTTCAAATTGCTCGAATTTCAATTCCTCGCGAAAGTGTACATTTTTGGAAAAAGTGATGCAAGTGAAAAATTAAATCTTCGCGTTCGTATGTCCGTTCTCACCCAAAACCGTTTTTACTGTGCAGAACTGTAGTCAAAAACCAGGACCTCATTTTGAGGAACTGTTTCGAAAGATGGCACACGAACGAGAGTTTTAGAATATATTTTTTTTATATAAAAACAGCATTTTAAAATACATTATTCAGTAGATACACATCTAAAGTTCACAACGAATTGAAGAAATCTTATTTATCTTTCATTGTCATACAAATTATGCATCACTGCTTTTTCAAGAAAAATAATTCCAACCAGTATGACACCCATATCCGAATTGAATAAGACCGCAAAGGGTTAACATGCAACTGTGTATCTATATGAAGATTATCATTATTTTGGCATTTTTATACAATTTTGGTACATAGTCATGATTTGCAACATGCATTTTGCATGTATTATTTTGAAATAAAAAAAAAACTCTGACGGTCCACGACCAGGAGCTCCAGCCATACTGACTTTTGGAAGAAGATTGTTTGGACCGATCAGAGTAAGTTTGAGGTTAGAAGATACAAAGAAATGACAGCCTGAAGTCTGAGCGTATCCAGCCTACTCAAGCAACAGCAAGCAAGTGGAGGATCACTGCTTGTGTGGGGTGTTTACTTGGAATGGGGTGGACAATCTCGTCAAGATCGATGTAAAGAAGACTGCTGAGTACTACGTCAATGTCTTGGAGGAGAACTTAAAGCCATCACTCAGGAAAATGAATATTAAAGGCTATATTTTCCAACAGGACAATGATCCCAATCACACATCGAAGGTTGCGAAAAGCTATTTCCAGTCCAAAAAGATTAAAATACTTGAGTGGACATCCCAGTCCCCAGACCCCAACTCCATTGAACATCTATGCACAATACTGAATACAATGAATACAAGCAATGGCTTGTTCACATCCTTTCTATTGTAAGGAATACGTTCATTTTCAAAAACAAAATCATGAAAAAGTATTTTGCGTAATGCTGTTTACTTTTTTCTTTCCAACACTGTACATAGGATAATTGGTAACTTATCGAGAAGTTCTTGATCAACGTGATAATTTTTCACAAACTGCTTTGTGATTAGTTCTCTGACCCCAAATTGCTAGATATTTACTTCAATAGCAATTTCATTTTAAGCATCTTCAAAAAACACGAGTTCTACCATTGTGTTCACACTGACAAGTATTTGAAAAAAAATAACAGGCAGCTCAACCTTTTTATTGTTAAATATGCAGAACAAGCATGAAGGAAAGTTTGATAGTTCTTGAAAATTAAAAACATATTTCGTTGATTTTTAAATATAGATGTGATTGTTTTTTTTCTCAAATATTCATTTCACGTATCCACGTGGACATTGGCTATACCCCTACCCCCCACACCGTGGATAATCGTGGACATTTTCGTGACCCGTGATCCATCGGCAAGTGTAACACAAGGTGAACTAACAGCTAGCTAGATACCCAGAGGAGAGTATTCAGATTATATTTTTGTTTCAAATGCTACCACTTGTTGAGTTTTCCTACGTTTCTTACTTTTTGGCTCGTGTACCCATCCCAATGCTGTTCAGGGCAGAATTAATTATATCTCGCTGGCGCCGAAAATATGTTTCAGTAAAATAAGCGCGAACGATAACATTGAATAACTCCATTCGTGTAATTGATAGTGTGCTGCTCGCTAGAAATCAATTCAATTTCACTCTCGAATGTATGTCGCAAACAAAATTCACTTTCGTTGTGTCAGGCAATAGAACCACCGACAACAGGATCCAACTTAGGACACAATTTGCACTCATGTAGATCGCAAAATGTTACTAGCAACATCGATCTAGTCTTCCCCCATTCGCCGCTCGCCACTGAAGATAAGCGAATGATGACGTTTATAATTCTTTGTGAATCATTCATCGCCTTGGCTGTGCAGCAATGATTCAAGATAGTTAGAAATAGATGATATATGCGGTTCAAAGCAGTATGCAGTCATTAAATGAGCAGCTCTTTGTTAGGGTCAACTCGGATGTGCAATCAACTGGTTTCATTCCTTGCTTCGTTTATTCACTTGGTGTAACAAAACCAAACTTCCTTGGGCTCCAGAATAGCATTATCAAGATGTTGAAGTCTACGTCTTGTTAGAGCTTCACAATTGCAGAGCAAATATTCCGAGGTTTCGCTTTCGGCATTACAAAAGCGACAAATATCATCTTGTACGAAACCTATGATTCGTAGGTGGTATTGGCTCGGGCAGTGCCCTGATATAAGGCCAGTAAATGTGCTGAGGTCGTTTTTATTGAGACTCAGCAATTGTTGAGTAATTTTAATACGCGGCGTGATACCTTGTTTATGACTTGTTAAATTGCACAGCAATTTAATTGGCCATCACCTCCCGGGCTTCCCATTACTTCAGCTCACTTTTTAACACACAATCAGAAATTCCACATAATGGTTATGGACCAGTGAAGGGTGAGCTTGAGCCACCCAAGTTTCATCTGCTTGTGCATTTCTCTCTATACCTTAAAAACGGATAGAGACGTTTTTGCAGGTACTCTTCGCTATACATTTTCGAATTTCGTTGTCTTGTTTGTGACGAGAGCCTTGATTTTTCGTCCACAGATCAACTTCCAGGTAAATTTATCAGCGAAAACGAACATAAATTTCCTGTGGACATTTCCTCTGGCAGTGGCCAGTGGAATTTCAGGTCTGGGCCGCGACTAAGTAAAAGTTTATAGATCGTTCATGCACATTTTGCAAGTCTGATTAAATAATCCTTGGTTTCGTTCAAAGAAAACATTCTTTGAATAGAAAGAAGCTTTCTATTTTTTTTGCGTGCATGTTGGCAATTAAAGTCTGGGGAGCCGACTGCATAGCGGGCGACGTCGTACAAATGCTGACCAAAAAAATAAATACCCAAAAATTAGTTTTAGATGCAATTTTCAGCGGCACACAGCAGAACCAGCAGAGAAATTTCAGCGGCTAAAACACACCATTAATTTCTCGATGTTATCACAAACTGAATGAAGGAAAAAACTAAAAGCTACACTTACACTGCACTACATATGCTATGTGTGCATGCGATTGCATCATCCTTTCTTCTCCTCTTCTCCGCTCGTTTTATAGCTCGGGTCGCGATCGTCGCGAACAATCAGTATTGGCCATTTGTATTCAAAGATCCAGCCAAAATTGTTGCTCCCGTGGTCGAGTGGTTAGCGTCACGCCTAACATGTCACTGCTGAATAATTCAATTTTAGTACTTGTTCAAATAGCTAATAATAGCGAATGTTACATGAATTCAATATATAAATTGATGCGTGCACTAAATAATGATATCAAATGTGAAAAACTCTCATATCAATCGATGTTTATTTTGTTCAGAACAGAAAAAGAGGTTTATTTTATTTTCCCAATATTTTTGATGAAGCACCCATTGTCATGAAAGAAAAGCATTTTTTCCATGTCAACATACCAACACACCACGCGTTGAGTGGTGGTGATGTGGTGTCCGATTCGCTTCTTCTACTCTACGCACTGCCGGTGCTTGGGGTGAAAATGCAAGAGAAACTGTACACCATGTTCGAACATCATGTGAAACATTGGGATTAAACATCGTATGTCCAAACATACCACGAATACAAACATGTCACATTTTCTAACATAGGTACGAAAAAATCATGTTTGTACTCAAACACAAAACTGTGAACAGCAGCGTGGACATGCTTATTCCGGACGCAGTGTTTTTGTGAAACATGGAATACTGCACATTTCTGCATGATTCAAGAACTAATCAAACAAACGGAACCAAATTGACATGTGGAGGTTTTAGGGGGCAAGAAACATTTCTAAGGAGGTTCAACGCTGTTCCCACCTCTCTAAGGGGGGGCTGCCATAGAAATTAAACACAAATTTCTGCATAACTCGAGAGTAAATCTTGCAAATGAAACCAAATTAGACATATGGAGATTTTAGGGTACAATAAATGTTTCTATGGTGGTTAGACACTTCACCCCCTTTCTTAGGGGGAGGGCTGCCATACAAATGGAACACAAATTTCTGCATTACTCGAGAACTAATCAAGCAAATGAAACCAAATTTGGCATTTGGACGTTTTAGGGTACAATAAATGATTATATAGTGGTTAGAAACTTTGTGTCAGAAAATATTCTGATATAGTATTATAATGACGTGTTTTGGTAGAATTACTAGGAATTTTATTGAAAGTTATAGTCAGCTAGTACAGTTATAAAATCTCGAAGTTCACGTAAAAATAATAGATTTTCTTTTCTCAACCTATTTTTTAAAATATTTCTAATAACATCTCAATAAACTAT
Organism: Toxorhynchites rutilus septentrionalis; assembly: GCF_029784135.1. Lineage (NCBI taxonomy): Eukaryota > Metazoa > Arthropoda > Insecta > Diptera > Culicidae > Toxorhynchites > Toxorhynchites rutilus. The sequence continues at coordinate 55,397,625 of NC_073746.1, forward strand.
AAAAAAAAATATTTCAAAACCGACATTTCCTCTTTTTTTCCAATTAATGCTCAAAATTTCCGACAGCAAACAGGTAGAGGTGGTACATCCGTTTCTCGACCCCTTTATTAGAGTATTATTCCTATTCCTCCCAAACAAAAACTCACGAGGGGGAAACAAAGAATGTTTCGCTGAAAAATGTTTCCCCTTGGAATGATTTTTCCTCGCAGAAGCATTGGACCGTACCAAAAGGCAATCCTCGCCTCTTTCACATCGCTTTTCAAACCGGGTGGTGGTAACCTGTTGTGCGGCAAAGCATCGCATGGTTACATTACAGGTTTAGTACGGACGCGTATGCACTGAAAAAGATCCTCTCGTGTTCACGTACCTACTTTGACGAGGAGGGATACTTTATGTTTATGCTAACGGATTTACAGGCGCCTGGGTTGGGTGGCGGAAACGTTGCCTACGAACACAAGGAAGTGAATTCGGAGAAAGGGAAATTTATTCCTTTGTGTGTGCTCGCTGGATGTCATTGCAATGCCGTACTAAATGACTATTCACCCATCTGTGGTTGGTAGCGTTAGAGATGGTCAAACTTTGTCTTTGTCTTCTTGGGGAAATTTCATAATTCGTTACTTTATGGAAGCCAAAGAATCACCAACAACTCCAGTCGTCGTTCATGGGGATGAGAAGTATGTTATTTCAACATCCCTCTTCGAGATCATAGTTCCAGGTAAATGGTTACAATGGGCTGAACAATAAATGCATTTTTTAAATTCTAGGTCATTACTATAATTGTAAATGAACAGGCAGGTCATTTAAAAATGAGTCAATGACTCAGTAGGAGCTGATACACGAATGACTGCGTGAATATTGCTCGACCCACAATGCTGATAGGCAATTTACATGAAGCTGGAAATGACTAAATCTGTGAAGGATGTAAAAACATTCTCTGGTATGCATTGCGTACAGTGGTGACCGAAAAACATCTACAAGACCGTACAAAAACAGTTGCTTAATTCTCCATGATTATACGATTCCTCGCATGTAAATCTTAACACTGTGATGGAAAGGTATTTTATTTTTTTGTCGCGTATTTCATGTGTGAACGCTACTGTTCGTCCTGAATCGCCATTGAGCCATATCGTACCTTTTGTTTCTACCAGCGTCGTCCTTTTTGCCAGCATAACTCTGAAATCAATAACAGCAAATAACACAAGTGCGAACCCTCTTCGCTTCCCAACCTGGTGCCATGCGTTTCGGTGTGATGGGTGTTCGGAAGGCGCGCGTATTCCCTTCTGCGCATGTGCTCACTTTTGTTTGTCGAAGAAAATTTCCAGTTTTTCAGCAACTGTTGGGAATTCCTTGAGTGAAATCAGTTTCCGCAAGCAGGACATTCGTCAATGTAAGTTTTTTTAGCCTCTTTTGACGTTCTAAACAGTTAAGAGTCAGTGTCTAAAGTGATTGTTTCAAAACATTGGCTGTGAATAATGTGCGAAAGATAGAGAGCAATTGAGAGGAAAATAACAATTTTGATTTTATTTCATCTTGTCCAGTAGCAACAGGATACACATAGGGTGCTATGAGCTGTCTAGGCGATTGCTCCGAATTGGGGCCACCGCCCGATATGATTCTGTCCATGCCTCCGCCGCCGTTGTCATCGTTTCTTCTGCCGCGGAATGCAATCGCACCACGGCCGGCCAATAATTCGCAGTCCTGCATTGCGGCCTTCATGTGCGAACCGTCCCTGAAGGCGAACGAACAATCCGGAATGGATTTTATTGAGCTCTCAGGAAATGGTGAATAATTTCAATCGATTTTTTTACATCCGAGTGGGTTAAGTGCTAACTGCGTGGTTTCTTCCTATCTTTTTGTGATTCCGATTGTGATGACAATTGCCGTAGGGATGGATGATACGTGGATATTCGTTCTCATCTCGGCCTGTGTGGGTGTTCTTTTGCTGGGAGCGCTCCTGGCAATGCTCCTCATCAAATGCAGAGAGTATGAAAGTTCGCAGTAACAAAGGAACTTTTCATCATTTTTTCCTTTCGTTGTAGCTCATTGAATTACTCTTACCACGATAGTAATTTGAAGCACCCACCGTTGTCATCGTTAGATGAACCACATCTAGGAACAACTAAATCAGGACTCATGCCGGGCACAATCCTTTACACCACCAATCAGCAATTCACGCCTGATAATCGCACCTTGTGGGCAACTTTGACTCCCCACGGAACCACACAACATTTCATTTCCGATTCCTACTGCAATCCCGAGGATCACTACGAAGTCATCGATTACGGAAGAAAGCACGAGCAATATATTCCATCCAATCAGTGCACTATTGTGAAGAATAAAAACTCCTTTGAGAACTCCGGCTTCGTAGACTATGATTACGAGGATCCAACGCCGCTAATGGAATCCTATAACACCTTCGACGACATGGACTCCGGATACCAAGAACCGCATGAAGTAATCGGATCGCTCAATCGCACTCGCTCCATTGTGTCGTCCCCGACGAGGATTGAACACCCAAATCTGGCACCACTTAATCTGTATCCCACCCATCGCAGCAACGGAACGCTGAACAAGAAAAATACCACTCTCAGCCGCCGCATTAGTGATATCAAGAATTGAATCGAGTGAATTGTGAATCAATCAGCAACAATAACAAACAGCATCAATGCTTTCCTTGTTTTGGAGTGATAATCAACAGAAATTCCTACGAGCAGATACCTTTATTTGATAAAAGACGAAACAAAGCACCGCAGAGAGTATTATTGTAGTGATGAACTGTCTATTTTCACATCAAACAGAAAACCAAAAGACAGAGTAATAGTATCTATATTAGTAGATTATATTTTCAATGGCATATTTGGTTGGGTAGAGTTGCACGCTCTTCACGCGGCAAACCATTAAATGTCTAAACAATAGTAAACGAACCCAGTCGTATTATTTATACTGTAGTCACGCGAATTTGCAGCATTATTTTAATAACCGCGGATTTTATCGTCTTACTATCAGCAGAGTGAAAATAAAGCTACTAACTAGATGCAACCAAATGCAATAATTGTCATAATCGCTGAACTAATCATGATTCCTACAGCAGAAAGAAAATTTAAGCATAGTAAGGCCACAATAAAGATTAAATAAGAAAAATTTACATTCCACTCATTCATTGATTCATCCTCAAATAAAAAAACAACACTTTCTTCTGTGTATAACTCCTTATTGCATGGGTAAAAGTGATGGAATTATTGGTAAAACTAGTTTAGAGTGTAATGTTTACATGTGCAAAATTTCGTCACAATCTGTCAAGTGGTTATCGAGATGGCTTCCAAGCAAGAAGTGCCTCGACAAAAAATTATGGGCGAGGTCGTGGTAAATCCAGGCCAGTCCCACAGGTTGTATCGCGAACAGTTGGGACTCGACCATTTGGCCGTGTCCCGTGTAATAAAATCGTTCAAGGAGACCCAGAAGACCGACCCCGTGAAGGCAAGGAAGATGAGTAATTACTTCAGACGCTATCCGAACCTTTCGAATCGGAACGTGGCCAAGAAGATCAATTCTTCCGTCTGGTTCATCCAGCAGACAATAAAGCGGCCCGAACTTCATGTCTTCACGGTAACAAAGGCGCCCAACCGAACCGATCAACAGTCAAATGGCCAAGTCCTGCGCCAGAAAGCTATACCGCGAAAAGTTGGTGCAGCCGAAGTGCATCGTAATGGACGACGAGACGTACATTAAAGTGGACGTCAAGCAGATCCCCGGGTCTGAGTTTTTCGTCGGCAACTCCTGCCTGGATGTTCCGGAGAAGCTCCGCAAAAAAGAGGTCGACAAATTTTCCAAAAAGTACTTGGTGAGGCAGGAGATCTGTGGGTGCGGCAAATTCAGCACGCTATACATAACGACCGCCACGATGAACGGCCAAATACATTAAGAAGAATGCCTCCAAAAGCGCCCAAGAAGGTGACACTCTGTTTTGACCGAATCTGGCATCGTGCCACTACGCGAAACCGGTGTTGAAGTTGATCGATGTTGGCGGATTTGCCACAACGGATAGCATTATATTCAAGGTATAAAGCCTTGGAGAGGATGTTGAATAAATCAACTACACAATTGTTGAATTATCCCAAATCCACGGTTCGTTATGTCCTGAAACAATTTGGGGAACGCCTGATCATCGACAGGATACCTAGAAATGGCAGACTAGCAAAAGTAGCTAATCATGAAACTTATTCAAAAGTGGTAACTCTTTCCAAGCGAAAGTTGCCCTCGAGAGATGCGGCCAAAATGACAAGAGTTTCGCAAATATCCAGAAAACAAAGAAGAGGGCTGGTTAGAGAAGTTTCAAGGAAGTTTTTCTACCAGACCGTAACGCAAAGCAAAATCTGTTTCTAAGGAAATATGATTACATCGTTATGTTTATTGGAACATGCAGCAAGTCCATTCTCGGGCAATTTCCTGGACAAGAATTGTTACGCTCGATCGGTAAAACAACAATTTTGTCACTGCGATTTCCAAGGAGTGGAATCCAGCCAATACCAGGGAGCAAAGGCCGATTGAGCAATTGTGTTGATTGTATAGTGTAAACTGTAGAAGAAGTGTGGAACTGCTAGCGGACGAGATGTAAAGAAAGACGAGGATGATTCAATACCTCTTTAGTCTACGGACCGCCGAAGAAGTCTAAACGTAATAAAGTTAAATAAAGGCCAATGTTAGTTCCATAATAACATTGAGTGTGTGAGAAAATAAGTACTCGAAAATGTCGTAGTTCGTAAGAACCGTTCATGCCAAGTGACATCAACCCTCCTCACAGGAATCACCCTAGGAAAAACGTACCTAGAAATGCTGGTAGTCAGCAAATCGTTAATCGCATTCGGATGAATCGATCGGAAGCTTCAGAGGTATCAGGGCTCTTCTTCTTCTTCAATGGCACTAACGTTCCTAGAGAACTTCGCCATCTCAACGTAGTATTACTTGCGTCATTTTTATTAGTACTTAGTTGAGATTTCTATGCCAAATAACACGCCTTGAATGCATTCTGAGTGGCAAGCTCTAGAATACGCGTGATCACAGTGCAAGTCGGAGGAAATTTCTTTGACGAAAAATTCCCCCGACCAGAACGGGAATCGAACCCGAACACCCGGCATGTTAGTTATGACGCAACCATTCGGTCAAGGGAGCACCAAGGTACCAGGGCTCGGCATAGTCAAATTCAACTGAGGATAGTCAGCGGACTACGAAGAAATTTCTCTTTCGAATTCAATTGGGAATGACTTCTTGCTTCTTCACGCAGTTTCTCCGTCGACATGATTCAATAGTCAATCGGGCGTTTAGTATCTATCTTCCTCTACGACTCGACTATCTCATTTCATTCTTCTCCGTCAAATGGAAATCCCCTCAAAATGAATTCGTTTCTCTCTCTCTCATGTATCCCGTGTGCATGTATCGATGTTTGAGTTCAACGTGGTTTGACATATACTACAGATGAGCTAGATATATATTATATATATATATATATATATATATATATATATATATATATATATATATATATATATATATATATATATATATATATATATATATATATATATATATATATATATATATATATATATATATATATATATATATATATATATATATATATATATATATATTACATATATTTTTTTATTTTTTCTTGAGAGTTACAGTCGCTATTATCAATGTAGACGCTTAATAGGCTAGTCGCATTGAAATATTGAACGAAGGCTGAAAATATGTAAACTTTTAAAAATTATTACTCACAAACGAACAAAAGATTGGCTCATTGACTTCGATTTGGTATGTCGATCATCTTAATTGATCCAATAGTGTTACAGACAGAGATGCCAACCTTCCTGATTTTTCAGGATTTCCCAGACTTTTTGGCACGCTCCCTGATATCCTGACAAACACTCAATTTTCCCTGATTTTTATAAAATGATCCGGATTTTTCCTGATTTTTTACTTTTTGCTAAATCAGAAAAAAATCCACATAAATATAGTGGGAGTTTGGCTGGTTCTGTATGAGAACTGTCATAATAGTCTACATTAATAAGCTTTTGGGTCCGCGCTTATATAATGCTTACTCTTTCTTTCGATTATACTCTATCTGTTCGCATTTTCGAAGGTTCAGTGTCGACATTTCATAAATTTTGAAGTTAACGTGAAAGAAATATAATCTATAAGAATCGTATGCCCGAAGGTTCTCGCAATTTAATCTCAAAAAAACGAAGATTAGAAACAGAATAGGAGCGGAAACGATGAAAGGAATATTAGCGACCAAAATTAAGTACAGGACGGATTTCACGCCAACTCAACCGGTCATTGGCAGCACCATTTCAGATTGCAGTGAAACGTTTTGGGTGTAAAGATATTGGTCATTTAAGCAACTTTGCATACTTGAAATATTCCAAAAATAATTAGACTACTTTTTAAAAAGGGCCAAAGTTTTTTTTAATTTTTTTTTTCAAAAATTTATATCTTAAAAACTATAACACTTGCAATATTTTGGTCAAAGAAGAAATTATAGAGAATCGTTTAAATTTTCATAAAAAAATATTTAAAAATTTATTGTTTTTAATTTACAATAAAATTTTTTTTTTCCAAAAACTAAAATTCAATTTTCACAAAAACGTATTTTTTTTTAAATTCTCAAAAAAATTGTGTGAATGGCCCGTACAATTATCAACAAGTCGTCCATACATCCGAAGATGAGCACTTTTACAGGAAAAAAGTTTTTCTCACAACAACTTTTCCATGTTTTTTTCGAAAAAAAAACAACGAATCCTAATTTTGTTTGAACTCACGATATCGATGTAGTATGTTCGACAAAGTTTTAGATGATATTAAAATATGAACTTTTGTCGAAGACTTTAACTTTCTATCATTAATAATTTCTTGAATATATGGCATTTTCCCTGAGGACTCCTGAAAAAATATAATTTTTTTCAAATTTTTTGATAGCACCCCATATTTTTTATAATTGGGGGTGACTGTAACACCGTGCATGCACACTTCATTCAAGTAGCTGCTGACGACGATAATATTTCATGTGCTAGTATTGGGCACTGTTCAACCTAGTGAAGATAGCTAGATACTGGTTCCTCACAGTTCTGTCGAAATGAATAAGTTTAATACGCTCTATTGTCGTGCTGGTATTTCGAATTCAAAGTGTAATAGAAACAAGCTACGTTTCTTAACGCCGGAATTGATTAAAAATATATATACTATGGGATATAATCACCATCTGGATGAAAATATTCGGATTTGTGAATCATGTCGTGCTTTTGTGGTTCACAATAGATGTCCACCGAGAGAATCACAGCAGTTGGAAATGAACAAAAGAATATTCTCATTCGTCGACCCTACGCAGCCTTCAACAAGTGGAAAACTAGTGGTTCAAGATATAGAAGGTAAAAACAATATCTAGTTGATCAGTGTGATGCAAGCACATTTCATTTTTGTTTATGAATTGGGGATGTTCGCATAGGTAGCAAATTCAAAAATTCAAACGTCAATGATAAGATAGATGTACGGTTATTGTGGAAGCATTTAACAGCATCGTTCAAATGTTGAAAATTTCACAAATTTCAATGAGAAATATGAGGAGCTTAGACTACCGTATTAAAAAATCGGAAGAAATTGCGCAAGCAGTGCGGTAACATCTGTTCGCACTGGATCCAGTGGACAAAAACAAATCAGATGATTTTGACGAGATTGTTATGCAATTGAAAGAAAAGTTTAAATCATCTGCTAACGACAGAAGCGAGCAGATAAAAATATTATCAGTATTACCCAAATCTTGGCCTATAACCAAGATCGTAGGAGAGCTTGATGCACCGGAATACATGGTTAAACAAATGCAAAAATTAGTTTATGAGCAGGGAATCCTTTGTACCACCAAGACCAGAAGTGGCCATGGAATCAGCGAACCCGAAAAAGCCTTTGTAACAAATTTCTACGACAGTGATGATATAAGCAGACCTATACCAGGAATGAATGACTACGTTTCTGAACTCAAAAATGGCCAAAAAGAAAGAGTTCAAAAGCGTCTTTTGATGATGTCTCTTAAAGAGGCATTTATGATTTTCGAGAAACGGAATCAAAATTTGAACATCGGTTTCACCTCGTTTATCATGCTAAGACCGAAACATTGTAGGCTACTCGATAGTACAGGAATTCATAATGTGTGTGTATGCACAATCCATGACAATGTGAAATTAATGTCTAAAAGTTTAAGAATCGTATCCCAAGAAGAAATTACTAAGAAATTGCTTTGTAATACATCTGTAAGAACGATAGAATGTTTTTTTCGTGCTTGTGAGGAATGTGCATTAAAGGAAGAAGTAAAAGAGGAACTTGAAATGCTATTAGAGGAAAACGAGATAGAACACATTGTTTTTCAACAATGGTTGACAACTGATCGTTGTTATTTAGAAAACATTATGAAGCCGGTAGATGAGTTTGTTTCATATTTTGTTGATAAAATTGATATGTTGATCACTCATGATTTTATTTGTAAAGAACAGTCATCCTTTCTAAGAAACAAAAAAGAATCTTTAAAGCATGGTGAATTACTTGCAATTTGCGACTTTTCAGAAAACTATTCATTTATAATCCAAAACGCTGCTCAGGGTTATCACCGGAATAATTCGCAAGCAACAATTCACCCGTTTGAAGTATACTACAGAAGTAGTACAAAATTAAAAAATATTAGTTTCATTATTATATCAGAGGTACTAGCCCACGATTCAAAAGCAGTTCAGTTGTTCATTTCAAGATTAATAGGATTTATGAAACAGTTTACTGATTTTACAAAAATGACATTTATGTCAGATGGAGCAGCTAGTCATTTTAAAAACAAACAAAAAATTGCCAGTCTGTGTAGGCTTAAATCAGAGTATAATTTAGAAGCTGTATGGCATTTTTTCGCGGCATCGCATGGGAAAGGGCCTTGTGATGCTATTGGTGGAACACTTAAACGAATGGCAAAGAGAGCAAGTCTTGCTCAAGAATACAGAAATACTATTAAAACTCCACGAGAGCTTTACGAATGGGCAGAACAACAAACAGATAAAGGAATAACTAAACTAAATTTCAGTTACATAACGACTAAGAATATAAAAAAATGTCGGAGAAACTCGAAAAAATATTTAACAACGCAAAGACAATTTCAGGAACCCAGAAATTTCATTGTTTTGTACCTATTAATGATGAACAAATAGCTGCTTTAAGATATTCGAAATCGAAGGAAACTCCACGAATTTTCACATTGTTGGGAAAAGCCAGAAAATAATATGTATAGTTATTCTATAGCATTATATGTATAGTTTTTATATGATGTTGAATAAATTTTCTAGTTATGATATTCACCGAAAGTGTGTTTTGAATAATGAGGAAATGGTTGGAAACACCATCTCAGATTGCAATGAAATTTTGTGGGTGTAAAAACATTGGCCATTAAAGCATCTTTCCATACTTGAAATCTTCTTGTTAAATCTAGGTGACTTTTTGAAAAGGGCCAAATTTTCTTCCTTAAACTGTTACAAAAAAAAAATAATCAAAAAACTTTAAAATTGTGCCCAAAGACCAAATATAGTGGCCAAAGAAATATAGGAAATTGCTGAAATTTTCATTAAAAATAACTTTTTTTTTAAATTACGCTGGAGAAAAGTATTAAAAAAATAAAATTCATTTTTCTCGAAAAAGTTTTTTTTAATTATAAAAAAAATCAGCTCATATTTTAACCAACAATTCATCTAAACATCGAAAGAAGGGCACTTCTATAGGAAAAGAGTTTTTCTAACTTTTTATTCCTTTGAAAAGCTACTACTAAGGTTTCACTTGACATTTCCATTAGCTAGAAACATTAGTTTTTCAATAGTCATCAGGCAACAATGCCGTATATTCAAGAAATTATAAAAGATAGAAAGCTGAAGTCTTCGACAAAAGTTCATATTTTAAAATTATCTAAAACTTTGTCGAACACATTATATCGATATCTTGACTTCAAACAAAATTAGGATTCGTTGTGTTTTTTTTTAACATGAAAAAGTTGCTGTTAGAAAAACTTTTTTCCTGTAAAAGTGCCCATCTTTGGATGTTTGGACGACTTGTTGATAATTGTACGGGCTATTCACACATTTTTTTTTTGAGAAATTTAAAAAAATACGTTTTTGAGAAAATTGCATTTGAGTTTTCGAAAAAAAAAATTAGTGTAAATTAAAAACAATAAATTTTTAAATATTTTTTTATGAAAATTTGAACAATTTCCTAAAATTTCTTCTTTGATCAAAATTAATAGGCTTATAGAAATTTTTGAAAAAAAATTAAAAAAAACTTTGGCCCTTTTCAAAAAGTGGTCCAATTATTTTTGAAATATTTCAAGTATGCAAATTTGCTTAAAAGACCAATATCTTCACACCCAAAACGTTTCACTGCAATCTGATATGGTGCTGCCAACTAGTTGGCGTGAAATCCGTCACAGTTAAATAAAAACGACGGTTACATTTCCGACATCACATTTCCGCAGCATCCAAGTATAACAATCGATTAATCTTTTTTTTATTAAACTGTAATTATTATTAAAATGTGTTTTATTTCTTGAAGAATATATATCAAATTGTTTGTAAAGCAAGAAGTTGCGAGAATGATCTGTGAGACACGACAAATGAATTAGCAGGTTCACTACATATGTTTAAAATCTCCGTTCATTTGCATCAGTTGAAACATGGTTACGTAAATGGTTACGACTTGTGCGTTTCATCTATGCGTCGATTTTTTTTAAAGCAAATTTTGGCGGGTGATGAAAACGGGTCATTTGAAACAATCCGACTGACTCGGTCCCGGACAACCCAATATGAGCTATCCTGATTTTCCCTGATTTTTTTTCCATTCTCCCTGATTTTTCAAAAAAATAGTTGGCAACCCTGGTTACAGATGTGAATGTTTCAAAAAAGTCATTTTTGAAAAAAAATATTTTTCGGATTACCCTAAAATGAGAATGGCCTCCTAAAAGAAAAAAAAGGAAAATACGGGTCTCGATTTGTAAACAACTTTATCGGTTTGGCATCGAATGACTGTGTGACAGAACAATATTAATATATTTTTCAATCAATTGAAAGTTGTACAGTCAAAGCGTGTTTATATTGGAATTGGCCGATCTTGGGTCTATATTTAGAAGATCGATTTTTTTCATTCCGATTTCCGATTTTTTGGATCGATTCTTAGTACTCGAAAAATCGTGAAAATCGATATCTTTCTTTCGATTTTTTCGATTTTAAAAAAACTTTTCGAAGATTTGCAGATTTTGTAAATTCATTTTAATCTCACCGAAAACTACCAGCCTGGTTTTCTATAATTTTTTTCCCGTACAATCGGAACTAGCGGCAGCTGATGAGGGGTGCGATGTACTGCAACCAGGGGCTCATACGACCACTCAACTAGATGGTGACAACAGTTCCTGCTTGTTTTTTAGAGCTGGTGCTAAAACCAAGAATCGGTTTCGACCAAATGACAGACGTATATGTAGACACGATTAACTTTTATGGTAGTTAGTTTTTTTTTCTGTATTAGGCGTCGTGCACAAATTACGTAACGCTAAAAATGAGGTTTTTGGACCCCCTCCCCCCCTATGTAACAAAAAGTAACGCAAGACGAACCCCCTCCCTCTCATGTTACGTAACGCTAATCTGTACACAAAATCAAAGTCGTTTGATAATTTTTTAGCTTTTTTTAAGTAATGAGAATATCAACGTAAAAAAATCAGATATCTGCCCAGGTCGGAATCAAATGTTTAGACGAAAGTTTTTTATATGCGAGTAGTGACTTCGGAAGAACTTTCGACAAGTTCATAGAATTTCGAACAAACAGAGATGGAAAATTAATGTTCACATCTGTTGGGATTGGTGCTTTCAAACCATCTGGCGTTTGGCTGAGAAGACCATGAACTGGTAGAAATTGATGTTGATTTACACAAACATAACTACTCCTTCGTTCAATACGGCAGTTCCTGCCGTTACATTCACTATCTGCAACAGGTCTTGGGATGTCTTTACGTGACGAGCAAACAACTCGACTTGATATTGTACTAATTTTGCTTCGTCGATTTGGGAGTTTGCGGGAGTCGGGAAAGATGGACACCCCTGTTTTATGAATAAATTACATTTTTATATTAAATTTCAATGATATACAAACTTGCAATACAGTGTATCAATACCTGTGACACTAACTGTGTACACTTGGCTGGCTTTCTGTTAAATTTATTAATAAAAACAAAAAATAATCTCTCTGTAGATTAGCTCGATGTAAATTTTCGTCTGCAGAAGATAAGGTTTTCATTGTTATCGAGTAATTTTTTAGGGTAATTTTCGCTACATGAGTGTTTTACCATCACTTCTCTTCCAATTTATCGAATCAGCGGTGAAGTTTTATTATTTTTACTCCAGAAATATTTATGAAAACAAAATACTAATCAAGTCGTGTAAGACGGACACTCCACCGACTAAAGACGAACATTTCGTTTTTGAAACAAATTGATTATCTCCTCCTTCTTTGTTTAACAGATGCCCACTAACCACGTTTGCAAGTGAAACCAGATGTCATGGACGAATAAGCAGAGCGGTTTTTTAAAACCTAATCCGAATTTGTAATTCCGAATGCCGGAAGCTATTTTGGACATGGAAAAATGATACAAATTGCAAGCCTTTTAGGTGATTTTATTCTAGCCTTTTCGTTCGATCCTTTTTAAAGGCCTATTTGAAGACCACCAAAACTTCTAAAATACATACACTTGAATTTTCAGATAGTGGTCATCTTTCCCACCCCAGGTGTCCGTCTTTCCCGACTCAATCTTATTTTTTTTTAAAAGTCGGACATATTCATTTTGCAAAATTTCTGCCTCAAAGACAAATTTTATTATAAAAAGGGACCGAGACTATCAATTTGTGGTGAGATAGCTATATTTTTTTTTGTGAAGTTCACGAAAAAATTAACGTTTACTTAAGGTATCCGTCTTTACCATCCTTTCCCTATATTCTGCTTTGACGGGATATCCATCGATCACTAGGTTATTCCACAAATCAGCTAACGGTTCCCTTCCCCTGCATACTTCAAATGTTTTATTTCCAATTCCGGGTGCCTTGTTTCGAGTTTTTATCCAAGTGAGATCCCTCATGATCACGAGAAAGTATTTAACCTGCTGGAAAAGAGAGACAATCCAACTCAGTTGATTGCACTGCGTGCTGGAGAATTTGTGGCAACTAATATTGCATCAAAATTGAATTGATTTAAATAAAAGATCGAAAATGACCTTTTTAAAACGACGGTTCTCGTCTGGTCCTCCATCCACATTAATTATGGTTACTGGCTTGATTATTCTTCGGTATCGAATAATCTCGAAATCAGGCAGCTGGTACATACTTTGAAAATCGATCCCATGAGGAAATGCGTTCGAAGAACAGTACCTTCCTGAACAAACTGCAACGTATATTAGAACACTGCAATTTTGTTACGTAACGATCACGGCTAACCACCGAAACCCCCCCCCCCCCCTCCCCCCTATGTCACATTAAGGTGAAGGTGGAAGCTAGCCACAAATGGCTGCCACAATGGCGCTCATTTCTTTCATCTCCCTCCCGCACCTCTCGCCCGAAAATCAATAATTTTGCGAAACAGTGTGAAGAAAATGATCGTTTTCGCACACTTCCCATCTAGTAATATCAACCAAACTCTAATCGATTACTCACAAGATATTAAATTTTCATCTGCTGTCGCACTGTATAGTGAAAAACGTCGGAAAACTAGAGCAAGTGCTCTGAAAGTTAAATTTTCATTTTTCAATCTTCGGCAATGGTTTTGTTTGTATTGGTGAAAGCATCGTTATTTTTTCGACACTGATGCCAGACAACATCATCGAAACAGCTATCAAAACCACTCAATAAAATGTTATTCCTGAGTCATAGCCTTTCATGTCATGAAAATCAATAGAATAAAATATTGTTGATATCAATACAATCATTATTTTTACGTTTAATGGGTCTATAATGTAAGTTTTAGCAACTTTAATATTGGGTAAGAAAATTGTATTGCAGAGCTCGGAACACTGCCACGGCTGCCTATGCTTTCAAAAACAATAAACGGAAAAGTATTACATTCAATCAAAATGTCTCAGCCAACGAAGAGAAGGGTTAAGGATCTCCAACGTGAATATGTGAAAACAATACGACCAACGAAGGAAAATATTGAGGAATTATCAGCATCGAGTTACTATGCGGTAGAACTTGTTAATATCAAAAGAGCCCCAATTCGCATGTGTTATAAATTTGTTCATGTTACGCTCGCGTATAATCAGAATTTTACTTCATATGCAAAAATACCCCTTCTATATATTTATGTTTGCAATTGGCTTGGTTCATCGGAACATATCGTTCATACATTTAACTGCAGTATTGAATTGTTATTTTTTTTTTCAAATGTATTCAAAGACTCGTGTCAATGAAGCGCCACACAGTCTGATAAGTGAATTGATCTATTTACATGTGCTTTGCTCTTCTCTCACAAACTAATAGTGTTTTTTACACGTGGTTTTACCTATACTACTACAATGGCTAGCTTATACCTTCACCTTAAGTAACGAAACCTCGACTCCTCTCCCCCCCCCTTTCTCGCGTTACGTTATTTGTGCACGACGCCTTATAGTGACTTTCAATACATTTCGGCTGGTTCGTCACTTTTACTTCCATTTTTGGAAGAATGTCGGAAGTGAGAATTGACTCGTGATCTCTGCGTGAGAGTTATGGATGTTACCACTACGCCAGATCGCCTCCATAGTAGTTAGTTGAGTTCTAGGCAGATAGCAGTTTTGCAATTTATAATAATGCTTTTCCAATTAATTAGTTTAATTAAATGATTCTATGACGGCTCTGGAAGATACATTTTTGGTGACTTTAAAGTTCTCATGTGGCTTTTATTCTGGGGGACAAAATAAAATGATTTTGATGTTACAATACAAACTTTCAATCCCTATTTAAAAAACAAACGACTCTCACATAGAATAAGCAGATAAATTGATTTTTTTTTTCAAAGATCGATTCTGTGGTAGCGATTTAATCAGTGAATCAATCCCTGCACCGTGTAACTTTTATACCAACCAGCTCAATCACATTTCAACGAATTAGTTAGTAGCCTTAGATAAAAATTTTTGTTGGTTTGAATTTGGTGCTTGAAAATTGTTTGAATTCAATACACTACTAAACTGACACATGGTTCACTCTGTCTGCACATGATACAGAGTAATATACGATCAGCTTACAGACAGCAATTAATAATCGTAAATATTCTCGAAATGCACTGTAGTGCATGAAACTTATCGGAATTCGATTATGGGTAAACAAAGAGTCTCCTGATGCAGGAAAGTTCGAAAAATCGCTGATAAAATTTTCCATTTCCTCGTTTAGCTGGATTTTCGTATATCCTGTTGAGAATGAAAATTATAAGAATTTGCGCTACAAACCGGATAGTCACGAAATGAACCATTGTAATACTGAGATAACTCCTCACGTGTCAATTTTAAATAATTGATTGATAACCCAAAACACAAAAAACTCGCTTGATAATTTCTCTTTATTTGTGGTAGTTATCATCAATAATCCTAATCTCTTCTATTTCGGCTCGATTGTCTTCTGCAGTTCCTTGAGTGCCAAGTCAATTTCCAAATACTGGATATCATGCATCCTCAACGCTTCCTCCTTTTCGTATTGTTTCTGATCCCGCATGAATGGTGCAAGTAATCGTTGATCGTTGATTTCACCCCCGCCGGTCATCACACTGACAATGTATGCCACTACGAAGTAAATAACAACGCCTAGCAACGAATAATACATGAAACTGATCTTGAAGATCTGTGGGACGTCATCAAGCACAGTATCCGGAGCGGACGTTACGAGGGTAACATTGTGGAGCAAACTGTCAGCGCACCCGTCGGTGCGGAATGGCATCGGAGGGGTCTTTGGATTCATTTGAGCTCCAACCACGATCGCTCCGATCGCTAGCACCGAAACAATCGCTCCACTGATCACTCCCTTCGTGTTAATGATTGTGGAAACCATCCCGGATGTAAACATACCAAGCAGAGCACCGGAAGTGATTCCGGAGAGTGAAATAGCCATGTGCATTACTTGTCCCATTCTTTCCGCCACGAAAACCAACCCTATCACGATAGCTCCTAGAAGCACTACCAGACATTTCATAACACTGCTAGCAGTCTTCTCAGTTGAGTGTGGGTAGCGATGGCGGATGAAGTCTTCGTAAATCGTTCCGGCCAGAGTGTTCAAACTTGACGACATCGTGGACAATGCGGCTGAAAAAATACCTGACACAAACAGACCGGGTAGGCCTGGAATCTTCGATCCGACATCCATGATGTAGTACGGAAGGATTTGGTCAAGTTTTTCAACCTTCCTAACGGTGTATGGATCACACGACTCGTATTTAGCATACATCAGTAATCCGGTGAAACAGGAGCACATTTTAATGAATATCAAACCACCGGTGAAGATTATGAGCGAGTTTTTGGCCACCTTCATGTCGGGAACCGCCAAAAAGCGTTGAACACATCCCTGACTAACGCCGAGATTCGAGACCCACATGGTGGATAAACCAAGCGTGACTGTCCAGAAAGATGTTCTCACGAACGGATCTGGGTTCATGCTGAAAGGTGACACCGATATCAATAGTAGATGAAAGGTTATTTTTATTGTAAGTTTTACTCACTCGAAAAACACTAGTCGCCCACCCCGATCGGCTGCCTCCCAAACTTCGATGAATCCTCCAACGTTTGCGATTCCCAGAAATATGATCGCCAGTGTTGCCCCAATCATGAGCAGAAACTGCAAAGTATCGGTCCACACTACCGCACGAAGACCGCCAACGGTCGTGTAGAAAATGCAGATAACACATATCACTGGTGTGATCAGGTGAAGATTGATACCGGTGACCTGACTGAACGCTAGTGCTGGAACATAAACCACGATCGGGATGTATATCATGCAAGCAAGAGCGTACACGAGGCTGGCAGCCGTTCGTACATTTCGGTCGAACCGCTTCTGGAGGTAAGTGAATACGGATGTGACCTGCAGGTCGTAGAACACGGGTAGATAGATTTTCTCCATCAGAACGGTAACCTGAAATATCGAAATAAATCTATATGTAATATAGTTTCATCCTGATGAAAATATCTACAACGGATTTTACATCAGAACCTTCGGAGTTAAGGTCATTTTTATGTTATGTATACATTCTGTAGGGTAAATGTTAGAATGGCAACCCTGGCAACCCAACTGTGATGCCTTTACAGTATCTACTTTATCGACACCATAATAAATAGCCTATGATAGGGATGGCTAAACGGTAGCCCGCGGTCTATCGTACCGGTCGCCCGCGTAGGCATTCCTAGGCGCCCGCCAGCTGTTCTAGGCTAGTATCACCTCCAAACGCAATGTATTACATATCCTTTCACTCTTTGCCATGATCATTTCATAAGGTGTTAATGCTAACCTCAATAAAACATATTAGTTGTAAGAGTCGTCCATTTCACCGTTGAAGTTTCCGTTTTAATATTGACGTGGGACTACGTCTAACCGGAGTATATGAGGGGTAAAATGAAAACCTAAACACAGAACAAGCAGGAAAAAATGAAAGATTCCGAATGCTTATAACTTGAACATTTCTCACTGGATCGGAAAGATGTTTGCATCAATTGATAGGGAATGTTTCTACGCTTCTATCGCAATTAATAAAATGTTATTTTTCATTAGATGAACAAATTGAATAACTGTAAAGTATTAAGCGTTATCTAAACGCCCTAACTGAATCATTTTGATTGGCCCGATCTACGGTTTCCCTAACAAAGCCATCAAAACCAAGCAGGTTCGGGGAAATCGGCATTGTAAATACATAAAAGTCGGGGGTATTTTTGCTCCGACTGAAATGTGTTTCCCTAACACAGACTTCAAATACATGGAGCGTGGGGAAATTGGCATTCCAAATACATATAAATCGGGGGCTTTTTTGTTCCGACTGAAATGTGTTTCCCCAACACAGACTTTAGAACTAAGGTGAGGAAATTAACATTGCAAATTCATGCAAGTCTGGGGCATTTTTGTTCCGACTGAAATGTGTTTGCCTAACAAGATGTCTGACAAGAAATGCCTAACAAGAAATCGGCTCTGCAAATAAATGCAAACTGCGAGTACTTCTGCACTCGCATGTTTTTTTTTGCACTCCGAAAAGTATTTTCCTAACACGGATTACAAAAGTGGGTACGAACACCACGCTTTGGCTCGGTTATTCAAGATTGCATTGAAGGGCATGCCTTCATATCTTCTGCTCACTGAATTCCTACGCATACTATTTGATGATTAGGCAAGATGTTGATAACCAATTGCTGCGATGACGCCTATTGATTAAACAATATGCGTTCGACGTATAATGTCAAAATCGAAACTGAGTGCCTGAAGTTCATCAAATCAAACAAATTCGCGGTTCGAGAAGTACGTACACTTGAGAGATGCAAACTTCCGAAGGAAACGTAAAATGAAATAATTGTTTGATAATTCTTCCGTTCACATGTTTTGTCCTAGGCATCATACCAAACGTAGAAGGACTGTCATTAAATTTACTTCTAACGAAGAACATAATCTATCACAATGGATGAATTGACCTTACATGGAATTATACAATCTTTTTACTCATAAAGTAAATATATTGAATTCAATTGAATTCGAGAATTGTTTCATTCAATCAATACAAACAAATGATTGGTACGATAAGGTAGTCCCACGTGAACCTTGCGGTTATATCATAGATATAACCCACCCATTTTTTTCAATCAGATTATTAGTTGTTCAGTTGAATCCAGTTGTTTGACCATAACTTGTGATTAAGCCAAAAATTGTCACTAGGAACAATTTAAACAATGTTTTCTCCAGGAATATCATTTGTTAAATGACCAATTTAAAATGTTGGAAATATTCGGAAACAAACACAATTTTGTTTATATTGATATTCGAAACCTTATAATTAATATGAACTTAATTTTGGGGCAAAACTTCGCCTTTGAAGACTGCGAATGCGAGTTCTAATGAAGTATTGTTACTTTGATATTGAAACTATGATAAAGGGTGTGTCACATCAAATTGCATCACGGAAAAAACGCTGTAGAAATTCACCCAGTAGACCGATCCTTTTGAAAATTTTAGACAGTAAAATAAAAACTATTAAACAACTTTTGGCATTTTCTTTTTATTCATACTTCGAGCCCAAGCCCGTATGCTCGCACCTTCCTCTTTACCCCGTCCATAAGGTTCTGTACAACGTCAGGTTGTAGTTTTTTTTGAACAGAAATCCATTTTCTCTTGAAGTCCGCCTCCGATTTGACAACTTTTGGGTTCTTCCAGAGGGCCTGCTTCATAATCGCCCAATATTTCTCTATTGGGCGAAGCTCTGGCGCGTTGGGCGGGTTCATTTCCTTTGGCACGAAGGTGACCCCGTTGGCTTCGTACCACTCCAACACGTCCTTTGAATAGTGGCACGAAGCGAGATCCGGCAAGAAGATGGTCGGGCCCTCGTGCTGCTTCAATAGTGGTAGTAGGCGCTTCTGTAGGCACTCCTTAAGGTAAACCTGCCCGTTTACCGTGCCGGTCATCACGAAGGGGGCGCTCCGCTTTCCGCAAGAGCAGATCGCTTGCCAAACCATGTACTTTTTGGCAAACTTGGATAGTTTCTGCTTGCGAATCTCCTCTGGAACGCTGAATTTGTCCTCTGCGGAGAAGAACAACAGGCCCGGCAGCTGACGAAAGTCCGCTTTGACGTAGGTTTCGTCGTCCATTACCAGGCAATGCGGCTTCGTCAGCATTTCGGTGTACAGCTTCCGGGCTCGCGTCTTCCCCACCATGTTTTGCCTTTCGTCGCGGTTAGGAGGCTTCTGAACCTTATATGTACGCAGGCCCTCCCGCTGCTTGGTCCGCTGGACGAATGAACTTGACAAATTCAGCTTATTGGTGACATCCCGGACCGAACTTCTCGGATCACGTCTAAACTGCTTAACAACGCGCTTGTGATCTTTTTCACTGACGGAGCATCCATTTTTGCCGTTCTTCACCTTCCGGTCGATGGTTAGGTTCTCGAAGTATCGTTTTAGTACTCTGCTGACCGTGGATTGGACGATTCCCAGCATCTTACCGATGTCCCGATGTGACAACTCCGGATTCTCGAAATGAGTGCGCAGGATTAATTCACGACGCTCGTTTTCGTTCGACGACATTTTTCCAAATTTACGAAAAAATTGACAGTGAAGCATGGCCAACGTGATCTATACACTCTTATCTGATTATAAGCGAAAGCTGAAGATATAATTCCTAAAAATTAAATTTCTACAGCGTTTTTTCCGTGATGCAATTTGATGTGACACACCCTTTAAGTAATGTGAACTAATTGCGCAGGTTTCTTTCAAGAAATATATTCATGAATAGCGCAGCTAGTGAATGAGAAATCAGAAATTTCTAAAATTAAATATTATACTCTATTATGCAATCCAAGTTAAACAGAATTTTGCTCGTTAGCTCTATTTTTCTGTTATAGATACAGTCGGATGATTTGGTTCGCTTGTTGCATTCCTGATGTTTTGCTTTGGGAAACATTTCGGCAATGTTTCAAAATATGCAATTCGCCGACGCTCTGGAAATAACTCGATTCGATAGGATTCTATCGATTTACAAAATACGAAAGTTTGTTCGATGTAATAGTTATAGGGATAGAATCGACCGATTTCGATTCAATTTAATAGTAGTACCGGTAAGTTTATTCGTTTTTTTTCAAAAATTTATGCTTTATTCTGCAAAAAAGTTGTAACCTTTTTTTCAGAATAAAGGTTATGAAGGTTACATCAAAATTGGAGAAGTGCTGGTCAACCAGGCCATATTGCATCGATGGAAAAAGGTAGTAATCGGACGGAGCAATATCTAGAGAATACGGCGAGTGGGATAGGACCTCCCATTTCAGCGTTCCCAAGTATGTTTCGACCGGTTTCGTGACATGCGACGACAATTGATGTGGTGTACTATGAGCTGCTAATACCGAATGAAACCATTACGGGGGACCTCTACAGACGACAATTGATGCGTTTGAGCCGTGCACTGAAGGAAAAACGGCCACAATACGAGCAAATACACGATAAAGTTATTTTGCAGCACGACAATGCTCGACCGAATGTCGCGAAACCGGTCAAAACATACTTCGAAACGCTGAAATGGGAGGTCCAATCCCACCCGCCGTATTCTCCAGATATTGCTAAGTTCGATTACTACCTTTTTCGACCGATGCAACATGGCCTGGTTGACCAGCACTTCTCCAATTTTGATGAACTCAAAAATTTGATCGATTCGTGGTTAGCCGACAAACCGGCAGATTATTCCGCAAAGGGACCCGTGAATTGCCAGAAAAATGGGAAGAAGTTGTGACTAACGATGGTCAATACTTTGAATATTAAATTTGTAACCTTTTTTACAGAATAAAGCATTAATTTTTGAAAAAAACGAAGAAACTTACCGGTACTCCTATTTTACTTTTTTTTTTTAAATTTTTCATATAAAATAGAGGTCATATAGAAAATTCAAAAAATGAGTCCAAGTTTAACAACTATTTTTGACGAACTTTGTGGAACATCGATTTTTTATGAATTTCATAATTTTATAAATAATAGAAATCTTTTTTTAAATATCTCGAGAATGACTGCATTAGGAAGGAGATTGATTAAGAGCTTTTTTGTTTTAAATCACATCAAAATTCATAATTTGTGACTAAAAATGATTGTTAACATACAAAAATCCGAAGTTTCGAAAATGCAGTTTTCAAATCTGAATTTTTGGTTCGATTTCATTTGGAATTGTACATTTTCTCTATTAATTAAAAACATTTTAACCGGATTATTTCCCGAGTGCAGATTTTCATCTCCTCAATTCAACTGTTTCAAAGAATAATGCACACCGCTGTGAAACCATATTGCTTAGATACAAGCTAATGTAGAACCATAACACATCTGAATTTTGTCGCTCGATATTGGAGTACTACATTAAAATAGAAAACCAATTTCTGAAATTTGTAAATATCAAAATTCATGAACCTCCGAATGGATTCTTATATCTTGATAGATATAGAGGAAGGGTGGTAAAGACGGACAACCTAAGTAGAAGTTGATTTTTTTCGTGCATTTCACGAAAAATATATAGCTATCTCACAACAAATTGAAAGTCTAGGTCTGTTCATATAATAAAATTTGTCTTTGAGGCAGAAATTTCGGAGAAGACGGACACTTGAAGGGAAAGACGGACAGCTGGGGTGGGAAAGATGGACACTAACTGAAAATTGAAGTTTTGTTCTCGATAAGTTTTGGAGGTCTTCAAATATGCCTTAAAAATGATCTAACAAAAAAGCTAGACTAAAATCACCTAGAAGTGCTTGTAATTTTTTTCATTTTTTCATGTCTAAAATAGCTTCCGGCATTCGGAATTACAAATTCGGATTACGTTTTAAAAACCGCTCTGCTAATTCGTCCATGATATGTGGTTGCACTTGCAAACGTAGTTAGTGGGCATCTGTTAATAAAAAAGGAGGATATAATCAAATAGTTTTCAAAACAATTTTTTTTCTTTTGTTGGTGGAGTGTCCGTTTTACCCGACTTGATTAGTATTTAATTTTCGTCAATATTTCTGGAGTAGAAATGAGAAAACTTCACCGTTGATTCGATAAACTGGAAGAGAAGTGATGATAAATCATTTACGTAACGAAAAATACCCCAAAAAATGACTCATGAGAATCTTGTTTTCTACAGATGAAAAATTACATCGAGCTGCTCTTTACAGATAACTTTTTTGTTTTTATTTACAATTTTAATAGAAAGCCAGCTAGGTGTGGGCATATAGCCAGACTATTCCGCGGATAATCGGGGTTCTACTGTAATTACAAATACAATTAATTATATCGGGAAAAAAATCCTAGCAAACTAGTAAAATTAGCCTAATTTTTTTCTGTATTATAGTGACTTTCCTTTTCTACACATACTTTACTTCCATTTTTGGAAGAATATCGGGAGTGAGAATTGAACTCGTGATCCTTAGCGTGAGAGGTATAGATGATACTACTACACCAGATCGCCTCCGAACTAACTAGTTATTTCTCTCAGCGATTAATCGATTATTTTGCAGTCGTCGTATCGAATAAGGAACAGTTGAGAAATATTCGATTAGTTGATGAACTAAGATCACATATTGCCGCCACAGTTTGTTTGGACAAACAACTGAAACTTCATTGTCGATTTTCAGACAAATGTGACATTAAGCGACGCACATCAACAGAAAATCATTAATGTTTTGTATTCATATTCTAATTACAGTGACTCAAATCCGTAATCGTACTCCACCATACAGATCTCTTTTCCCTTCTTTTGAAAGTCGAAAACAAGCTTTCAGAACATTCTATTTAGATAAAATTATAGTATCATATAAGAGTTAAAAGGTTTGCTATCTGCTTTCAGAATAATGGTTTTTATTTCTCTAATAATGGCGAATGTATGTGCTAATGTATGAAAATTGACTCAAACTCATAATCGTATGCTGGTTGAAATCTCTACTCGATTTCGAGGGCGTTGGCCAATTTCCTAATTCCATCATTATTATGGTATCCCTTGTACATTGCAACTATCTTTAGCTGTCTTTAGCCTTATCTACGAGTTTTATATGACTTGAGCTCTGGGTCATTGTCTTGGCAAAACTTGAATCCTCGTTTCCATCTCATTTTGTTCACTCTTTGCTACGTACTTCACCTTTAGGATGTTCAAGTAAACATTCTGATCCATTACATCATCGATAAAAACCAAACTGAGCAAACAAAAAGTTTGTAATGTGCCTAGGAAGGGCAGCTTGAATGTGCGAGCACAGAGGAACAAACCGTTTCTCAGCAAAAAAAGATTGGTAATTTCAATTTGATTATTCTAAACACCATGAAACAGATCAATGTCTTACTGGTAAGATGTTATTTATATACATGGGTCCTAATTAGATATTTTTGACTCCGATGTTTATCGTTCCGTATGGAGGAAGCTAACGATGAATTAAACGTAAAAAAAAATCTAAAAGCAATGTTTAAACATGGTGGTGGTGGAGGAATTTGATTTTCAACGATGCTGTATTGGGTCAGAATGTTTACTCAATCATCCTGAAGGAAAATATCAAACAAAGTGTCAACAAAATTGGATGGAATTGAGGATTTAAGTTTTGCCAAGACAACTACCCAGAACTCAAGACATATATAGTTCGCACATGGTTACATTACAATTACTAAAAAGATATTGATATTCCTCCACAATCTTCCGACATCAATCCAAAAAAAAAACTAAGGAAGTTAACTGTGTATGATATTTAGAAACCATTAAATTTCTAAAAATAACGATTTTAAAAATCACCTTATGAAAAAAATGATGAATATACCTTCTGAATACACCAAAAAACTCGTAGATAAGGCTAAAGACAGCTAAAGATAGTTGCAATGAACAAGGGATACCATAATAATGATGAAATAAGGAAATTGACCAACGCCTTCGGAATCGAGTAGAGATTTCAACCAGCGTACGATTATAAGTTTGAGTCAATTTTCATACATTAGCACATACATTCGCAATTTTTAGAGAAATAAAAACCATTATTCTGAAAACAGACACCAAACTTTTTAACTTTCATATGACACTATAATTTTATCTAAATAGATTGTTCCGAAAGTTTGTTTTCGACCTTCAAAAAAAGAGAAAACAGATCTGCATGGTGGAGTACAATTACGGATTTGAGTCACTGTATATTAATAGAATAATCATGTTTCCGTATTCTAGTTTCTGCAGAGTGCAGATGCACTGGATATGAGAGGAAAGATTACTTCTACAAATCGATCAATCAGAACACGGGATTTCCGTTTGGATAATTGTTGAGATTTTCAATCAGTTCTCGGCCCCTATATGTTACCGAAAGACGTAAACCTATGTCAACATTTCACAGGAAAGATGATTTTGTGTAGCATCATGCCAGAATTAAAAAAAAAGGATTTGACCGGTTTTGCAGCACATCATGATTTTAAAACGCTTGGCGCTGTTTTTCACTGCTAAAAAGTGGAACAGTGTATCTGAGGTCTAAAAAACAAAAAAAAAACTAATTTCTCAAATTTGAGGAGTTGGCAGATTATGCAACGACATATTTAAAAATTCATTCTTGATTATACTTACGCAAAGCGCACAAATAATGCACACCGCATACTGTGTCCCATGAGCGTACATTTCCGAGGGAACTCCCAGCATTGTGATTCCGGAAACATGTCTGAAATAGATGATCATAGATTTATTATTTATCTAAATAATTAAACTAAGATGACTTACGTTGCAATAAGTGAAGCCGAGACTGGGAATTTACTCATCGTCTTGCCACCCAGAAGGTATTCTTTGGTGTTATTTTGTTTGATTTTCGATACGAATCCAAAGTACACACCTATCAGTGCTGACAGTAGCAGCATCGCCGTGAAGATGGCATAATCGAAAGTGGAGAACAGGAAGTCTTCCCTCGCATTTGTTCCGACAGGCATAGTCGATGGAGCAGTTGGCGGAGCGCTGAAGTCCGGTTCACTCGTTGAGGGGATGGTCGATGTCAACATTTTAGTGATTTCCGATACAATGCTAGTCATCGTTGTGGTTGACATTAAATCAGGCGCGCTATATGTATCACCTGAACTCTGCATTGCGGGCATTTCTGCAGCTGGCGCTTCGTCGAACTCTTCCACCATTTGTACCTCTTCGTCCATTGTGGTATGGGTTCAGACAACCTTTGAGGGAAATTAAAACAAAGATGTTAATTTTCAGAAAGATATACTCGTTTATACCCTTATCATATCAAGGCGCGAGACAGCTGAAATGGGAAACTTCCGCTTCGGTAATCTTATGTCTATATGCAGAAGAAAACGCCACCAATTTCAGCTGACCATTTGTCATACTGAACCTCCCAATCTGTCGTCTCTGTTTGCCTCCGAAAATGAAATATGGTCAGAACATTGTGTCCAAAGAGACTGGCTAGTGTGGGACACGCTTGTAGATCAATTTCGGGCATACGAATGAACCGAGTATCACAAACTATCCGACAAACAGCTGACTCAGCTGACAGCCATAAGTGGTGTGTGCTTTCAAAGATCATCACACCGGACAAAGTGCAGCGCATTATCAGGCCTCAAATTGACTTGCGAGAGTCTTGCCACCACCACCACGATACACAGTTGCGTCCCGGAACAGAATCTAAATCGGTCTTCTTAATAGGTAATTTGCGGGAAAAACGTGATCTCGTTTGAAGCGTTATCATAGCAATGGCAATTACTGCTGGAAGGGGGAGGTGTGTCTTTGTCAGAATTGGCTGCTGCCGGATCGGTAGTTTTGAGTTCTATTGATAGAGCAAGTCTTCCGTGTTCGAATTAATACTTTTGTTTGCGTAGGTGCATCATGAACTGCGTTGTATTTTTTGGGTGGTTCATATGATGCGACAATGCACCCGTGGAGACTATTTTGTCCAGGAAGATAAAATTAGTGTGGATCTTACATTTTATGTAGCTCATACAGCTCGATTGAATATTTTTGGAAAACTTTTAAACAATTTCACGGCTACCTTTTTCACACGATAGTTTTATTAGGTTCAGGGGATTCCTATCAAAATCATAGAGATACAGGCAATCTTCGATATAACGTACATTTCACTTTCAAAATTGTACGTCATATCGAAGCATAATAAAAAATCCAAAAACATAGCTCATATTTTTGAATTATGATGCTGTTTGGGTATAGTTAGAAAGAAAGTGAAGCCAACCTTTCTCATGATGTTTCCCTTCATACTGTTGATTGAGGGTAAATAGATAAAACGACTGCTTGCTTGATAAAAAACCTAACATCCGAATAAAATTCATTATTATTCATTATTACATTATTATTCGACCTTTTAGACAGGGGTAACACGGGGTGAGTTGGACATACGGGGTGATTTGGACCACCCCTTTATCTCAAAAAGGACGGCTCAATTTGGATTTTTTATGATGTCATCTCCTTTTATTGTTGAACAGTATGTACCTAACGTAAAAAAAATCTAGTAAAATTCGATAGGTGAAAGGAAACGGTTGAATGAACACAACTAGCACTTTGATTGTCTAAAAAATGTGAGTTCTAAAAAATGTGTGTGGATCGCGGTTTTAAGGTTTCTCCCGCTGATTAAACAAACTTTTCGTATATTGTGCAGTAAAGTTCTGTTCGCCTACAGATGGGTAACAATTTGATGCAGCGAAACTGTAAGTTTGATAACAATAAATGAAATTAATTGCATTTTTATTTTTGCATGTTATGTGGGATGGACACGTTTCTGTGGGGTAAATTGGTCTAATTGATTCCAGATGCCGCTGAATTACAAAAAGAGGATGGGCAACGTTTGAAGAAGGAGGAGCTTGAAAGAGTAACGCAGGCCATCAAGAAAGGATTTTCTTTGACCAAGCATCGAAAGTGTTTGAAAATGCTCGAACAACAGTGAAAAGACCCATGCAGAATTCGAAATGGTCTCAAACCAATTTTTCTGGTCTGGAATCTGGCTAAGACACCTGGTTTCGATCCCAGAACACTGTTACTGGTTGTAACATTAACCCAAAATACTTTACATAAACATAAGTATGTTTTTTTTCTCGATAAAACACACACTGGACTAAATCACCCCGCATCAAATTTTAATGTTCAAAAATCATCTCTTTTATTTTATGATATATTTGGTAATTTGAAGCTTGATATAATGATAAAACATTATTGATTGAGAGAAAACAAGTGTAGCTCAGTATACAGTGTGACATTTTTTATTTAGACCGTATTGGTTTGGAAATATTAGGAGGTCCCAATTCCCTCCATTTCCCCTACAAATTCGTATTGCCATCTGAGTTGAAGATGTGTTTTAGATTTTAAATTAATCGTTCAACAGGAAGTGCCCAGCAAACATTAAATCGTATAATTTTGCATGTGCTAAGTCTTACAAGAAATCAGAATAAATCATAATCGCATATAATATCAATCAAAGTATGTATCGTGTATATTTGAAATCGCATAAAATGTAAAAACTCGATTTTATATATCATTATCAAATTAAGTCGCAATTCGGTATAATAAACATCAGTTTTATGATGTACATTGTTATAAAATATATTCAATCCGCATCATATGCGTATATTACACTGATGCAGTTTGTGTGTCGTATAAGCGCATAATTTAAATCGTTTCAGTACTGCAGTAAATCGTGTTGCATGCTGAAGAAAATTATGAAACAGTAAATCAAATTAGCTCCTAATAAAGAACATATTACATCATATTGAAATGTCAATGAAATGCTTTAACATTGACAAGTTTCATTTCATAACAGTAATGTTTGAACACATACGAAATAATAAAATAATTAAATTTTAAAAAAATGGCTCTTATATGGCTCGGAAACCAGGAATGACTGATCCTACTGCATAGAATGTATTAGGTTATATCATATCGAATCATATGTATGAGTTTTAACCGCTGTTGAATTAAATTTCAGATAGCCGCGCGAGATAGCTGGTGGATGGTAATCCAGACGACAGGAGTTCGAACCCACATCGGATCAGTTTTCACCAAGCATCAATCTGTGCCATTTTAAACATTTAATTTCCACTCCCAACACAAGTAAATTTAATAATTATTATTTCTACAAAAATAAATACGTATATATGAAACTAGCGATTCGTGAGGCTGTAATAAACATTTTACGAAAATATTTTTCTCCATTTGTTTTTTTTTGTCCATGTCTGTAATAAATCGTATATGAGTATGGCAAAAGTCATATTAGATGCGTTGACAATTCATGAATATATTCATATTAGATCGCAATTCAATTTCAACATAATCGCTATTATAGTCGGTCAAAGTTGCATATTTATCCAAAATAATTCGGTAAGCATTTGCCATGTATGTATATGGCCTCCACTTTTGCATGCATATGCCAGTTAGGCGCATTATATGCCAACAAAAATTTAGGGCATATGATGTTATATATACACTTGTTATGCGATTTAATGTTTGCTGGGTGGACAGGAAATTTGAATTTCTGAATTTAAACAATACAAGAACCATGGCTAGCTAAACAAAACCGTTGAAAAATATAAATATTATATGAGTTATATGAAGAATATAATGAGTTCACGATATTTGATGTCTTCAAAATAAAAGCTTTTTTGAATTCTTCTCTGATAATTAGAGGTAAAAACGTAGAACGAACTGACGTCATAACACGGCGAGCGGGAGACGGTAAGTTGATTCGAATCTAACAACTCACAACTCTCCTGCCCATGTTCGTATAGGAGACGTAAGCGACAAAATGAACAAAATCGATTTTTTCGCCGTTTTGCATTCTACGCAATGTAATACGTATGCTCAACATGCAAACAAACATTTTTGCTCGAAAACATTTGATCAGTTTTGAAAAAACGCTTCCGAAAAATCACTGTTTGTCCACATAACAGACGTAGTTCCATACAGCCTTCATACATCGTAAGAAAATCAACAATTATAAGAATTATGTGCTATAAGCTGAATCTACATTTGAATCACATTCAGTGTAGAGTTCAAACATGCCTGTCACGATAGTGTCTTATTACTTAGTGTAATATGTAAGTGTAAGAAACCATTGAAACACTGCTCATAAAATTACAATTTTCTGTACACTGCACTGCGATGAACGAAGAGAAGCAATTGTGTTTTCTAATTTTATAATTACTTAAATTTTCTGTATTTGAATCTTCAAGAGGATAATGAAACAATCAGATCAGTAGTAAAATTAAAATAATATTGGTTCTTAGCATTATAACCCCTCGGATTCGACATCGAATTATTCCACATACTCAGCATTTACTCATACCGATGGTGTAAGTCACTCCACCATCTTTAAACGATTGATCGTGATATCGGTAAATCATGTTGCTAAAATTACCAACATGGCAGATTGCCTTCACAAAATCAATTAATTGAAAAAACACGAACCTACACGAACCCAGAGTATTTAGGGAAAAAGTACTATTCTAGACTCGCAACAAATCCAGAGCACCTTTTCCAGACATTTCACTAAATTTATTCCAAACCTTTTTGATTTTATCTGATAACAACTGAAACTACAGTCCAATCACTGTTCGTTAAACGCGCTACTCTTTCGTTTTGATCTTGCCGACAGCAATATCTGTGCCTGCGGCCAAGGTTACCACGACGTCGAACACGTTGTTTGGTCGTGCGAGGAGTATCTTGTTGCCAGATCGAATTTAGAAAACTCTCTTCGGGCTAGAGGAAGGCAGCCCAATGTGCCGGTGAGAGATGTGTTGGCTGGTTTAGACCTTGATTACATGTCCCAAATATATGTCTTCCTAAAAGTTATCGATCTTCGTGTCTGATTATCCTTATATCCTTATATTCTCCTTTTCCTTTTTCTTCGCGAGAAATCAAATCCCTTCTTATTAACAATAGAATAAGGTGAACTGTAAAAACATTTTAGATATAAGATAGGCTTAAGAATTGAGTGTAATGAATGTGAGTGTGAATGTGAGAGTGAACATTGTCAACATATCCTTTTATCCCTTCCTTTTCCTGAAGAAAATATGTCACCCTTCTAAACTCGAGTAGACCGCGAGTAATCGGTTTTCTACACCATTAACATTAGAATTAAGGAAAAATGTTTATATATACTTGTAACAATACAGTCAGGAGTTTGGCTCCTTTAAACTTATGTAACTGAGCCTGTAAAAATAAACGATTTAATTAAAAAAAAATTAAAAAAAACTGAAACTACCGACGGAGATGTTTTGACTATTACCGGAAATACTAACGCTACAGACGAAGCAACCTGGTGATTACGTCTAGCTATGCGAACAAATGTTCATTGAAACGATTGATTGTCCGAATAAATAGACGTAAGCGTTTTCCAAATGGAAAAAATATGTTTTAATCTGCCAAATCTCCTAGGCCCTCTTTTCGTCGATAATATCCGTCAACTGGACAGATTATTTCATTGCAAATTTGCATGGTTACGCTTGTAGGCGAAAAAACAACAAAAATGCGTTTTCCCAACACTAATGGTGTTGGCGATTACGTCTCCTATGCAATCATGGGCAGTCTCTGCAGTTCCAATATGAGTTGAAGAGCTGCGTTCTATCGTTATTAGGCTGAACCGAATCCGCTCATTATGAGATTCATTTGAGCAGCTCATGGGCAGTTGACAGCTCATCGCTAAATCCGACAGTCAAATCGATATCGAGAAGAAGCATTGAGGAAACCTTCATTTGAATTTAATTTTCCAACTGCTTCGCATCCGTTTCAAACCGATTCGTAACTGTCCAGGCCTGCTTAGATGCCTACTTACATTGTGTAAACATGGTACAAGTTGCAACATTTCTCTTCTGTTTCTCATGACAGTACAAGCTCTGCACCGAACATACTGTATGCACCAGCCAACATCTCAAACGTCAAAAGTATTTGTTTTCTTCGTGTATTCTAAAACGAAGGATTTTTTTCGTCCGATCCGCAATGTAGCAGTGTAGCAACTGACGGTTCAGTCGATTACCTTCGCTATTCCTCTATTCCGCGCGGCGAATGAAGTGATATGAGTACAATAATATTATCTTGGACCGCCGTCATGGCACTTATCATTATCCTTAAAATCCTAGTCCAAACAAGTTTTAGAGTACATTACAACCCTAAGGTAACCTTCCAACTGCGACAAACTATCTTTAGTGTCCGAAATCGATCCATGCGAAATTACTAGTATTAGCCGTCCAACGATCAAAACATCCAGTTTGAATAATGCTATTGAACTATTGATATCTCGATAACGATAATTTAACCGATAGGACTTGTCCGATATAAAAAAGGCTGCACTATTAGTATTGGATATTTTGAAAAGTTCTCAACAATATTCGGCTCAGTCATGAGAGAACAACTACAAAGAAGACACAGCACTTTCCGACTATTGTCAACTATTTTTCAAATGAGCATCTATTGGGACATTGAAAATAATAACATTAATAATTTGAATAATCATTGATATTAACGTAATATTTTTGTTTATAAAACGCAAAACATTTTGAAGACAAATATGATAAATATGAAACATTCAACCCATAGTGATTGCACAGATTGAAACCTTGTAAATTATCGCTTATAACAATTAAATGGAATGCATCGTATGATAAAACACATCGTATGATCAACGGTCCTCGTGCTTTAAGTCTATCTCCAGACACGTTTCACTGTATGCTTGACACATTTTCAAATTTATGATTCCTTTTCTATGGACGAATTAAAAATAGTTCCCAAACAACCAACTTAAGTCTCGGCTTACGTCTAACGTCAGAGCGTGAGACAACACTTTCATCCAACGTTATCATCATGTCCTACTAGATATACATAAACACACAAGGACTTAAATCCTACAACAGCCAAGAAATTCAAGATCAACGATGATATTTACGAACCTGTCATAAATCAGAGTATATCCTCAGTCCGCACTGAACCACTGTCAGTACACAAGATTTCGCTACCTCCGAGTAGCTAATTCCGGTGGTGTTCGCCTCCAAACCGCCACAGCCAACGGAAGTTTTTCGTCCGAGAGAAAGCGCGCGTGCGATTTTGAATTTCACCACCAACCGAATCGCTAGGAATATTCTGCTCGCCCACGTTGACAACGTTGTCGTCTGCGGTCCGTAGCTCGACTGACTTAGGACTCAGGATGAGCCGAGAATAATAGTTGGATTTCCACCACCAACTACAAGTGATAGCCCCATAGCGGCAGCCAGGCGGTCGAAGATATTATATTATTGTTATCAACTTCCACTCTCACTCAGCGGCGCACTGTGATGCTGCGCTTGAGATTTCTAAGCGCAACGCGGAGACGGTACGTATACCTGAATTAGAATCCAGCTCCGGGTAGCATTCATCGTTGCATGAGGTTGAGTGTGTAAAATAAATTTTGTGCATTATATGCACCAAATTTATAGAAGTAAAAAATATAAATTTGATGTGTAATTCACAATTTCATTCGATGCCTAGGCTTCGATTTCTTCAGTTTAAGTTTAGTTTTAAAGATAATGTTTTGTAATGTATCATTCACTCGGATCTGGAGTGGTTGAAGGGGTGATATTCTAAATTGAAATACAGCGCGGACTCGATTATATACAGTTTCTGATTTCTTTTCACTATATATAATCGAATCAAAAAAAAAATTTAATCCGTTTTTTTTTTGCATGTATTTTTCTTTTTTTTAATATAAAAGAGGAATTTGATTTTTGATTCATCCCCTTAATGTGAGAAAATACCTTTCTCACATGAAAAAAAAAATTATCCAGATTCTCTCGAACATATTTGATGGAAAAAATCCTTCTACGCATAAAGGGTGTGTCACATCAAATTGCATCACGGAAAAAACGCTGTAGAAATTCGCCCAGTAGACCGATCCTTTTGAAAATTTTAGACAGTAAAATAAAAACTATTGAACAACTTTTGGCATTTTCTTTTTATTCATACTTCGAGCCCAAGCCCGTATGCTCGCACCTTCCTCTTTACCCCGTCCATAAGGTTCTGTACAACGTCAGGTTGTAGTTTTTTTTGAACAGAAATCCATTTTCTCTTGAAGTCCGCCTCCGATTTGACAACTTTTGGGTTCTTCCGGAGGGCCTGCTTCATAATCGCCCAATATTTCTCTATTGGGCGAAGCTCCGGCGCGTTGGGCGGGTTCATTTCCTTTGGCACGAAGGTGACCCCGTTGGCTTCGTACCACTCCAACACGTCCTTTGAATAGTGGCACGAAGCGAGATCCGGCCAGAAGATGGTTGGGCCCTCGTGCTGCTTCAATAGTGGTAGTAATCGCTTCTGTAGACACTCCTTAAGGTAAACCTGCCCGTTTACCGTGCCGGTCATCACGAAGGGGGCGCTCCGCTTTCCGCAAGAGCAGATCGCTTGCCACACCATGTACTTTTTGGCAAACTTGGATAGTTTCTGCTTGCGAATCTCCTCCGGAACGCTGAATTTGTCCTCTGCGGAGAAGAACAACAGGCCCGGCTGCTGACGAAAGTCCGCTTTGACGTAGGTTTCGTCGTCCATTACCAGGCAATGCGGCTTCGTCAGCATTTCGGTGTACAGCTTCCGGGCTCGCGTCTTCCCCACCATGTTTTGCCTTTCGTCGCGGTTAGGAGCCTTCTGAACCTTGTATGTACGCAGGCCCTCCCGCTGCTTGGTCCGCTGGACGAATGAACTTGACAAATTCAGCTTATTGGCGCGTCCCGGACCGAACTTCTCGGATCACGTCTAAACTGCTTAACAACGCGCTTGTGATCTTTTTCACTGACGGAGCATCCATTTTTGCCGTTCTTCACCTTCCGGTCGATGGTTAGGTTCTCGAAGTATCGTTTTAGTACTCTGCTGACCGTGGATTGGACGATTCCCAGCATCTTACCGATGTCCCGATGTGACAACTCCGGATTCTCGAAATGAGTGCACAGGATTAATTCACGACGCTCTTTTTCGTTCGACGACATTTTTCCAAATTTACGAAAAATTGACAGTGAAGCATGGCCAACGTGATCTATACACTCTTATCTGATTATAAGCGAAAGCTGAAGATATAACTCCTAAAAATTTAATTTCTACAGCGTTTTTTCCGTGATGCAATTTGATGTGACACACCCTTTATGTTCGAATTTCAACAATGACAGAGTTAGAGAATTTTTTTTTGTTTCGGACTCTGTTGCCTCGAACTGGCCCTACATTACAAAGTACGCTACGGAAGACGATTTTGTTGCTTTCATTTGAAAGATGAGAATATTTGATACAAGATATAGTAGTGGAATATCTAAATTAATGGATTTTAATAACATTTTGGAAGTGAAAAACTTAAAAGTTAGTAATTGTTAATGTATTATTATTAATGTCATCCTGATGTTTTTTTTATCAAACTGGATTGTTTCTATCAATCAAATGGAAGCTCTCTAACCGCTCTACAATTTGTTCTTTGACACCCAACTTCTATCTATCTTAATTTGGCTGCAACATCGATATAATGAATTCTTGGTGAAAATTCAAGCAAAATCTTCAAAAATCACGATTTTTACCCCACTGTATATGAATTAGTTACTTAAATTACACCTTAACGTTGAAAGATTACATTTCTTCTTTAAATAAGTCATATTTGAAACAAAAAAAAAAAATTTCAAACTGTATATAATCGAGTCCAAAATTGTATATAATCGAATCACATATAATCGAGTCCGACCTGTACTTGAAATTTGTGATCTTTTAATTTATTCATTTATCACCCATTACTATTCAAATCGAAAAACAATAGAACTAGACTTTTAATCTTTATTCTAAACGAGGGACAGACGAGTGAAAAACGAATAAGTGTTGCATTCTGACACGTCTACTGGACAGCTCAAAAATCAATCAGTCGTAACCGTTGGATTAGAAAGGAGACATTCTAAGGATATTCTCGCGATGCGAACCAGATGCGAGGTAATGCTATGTGAGATCTCCAAATCTTCGACAGAAGAAATGAATTACTTTTTGTCCAGACTGAACGATCTAGATCTAGATGTAGATTACATTTATTCGATTTTCGATTGTTTTGTGGCGTTATGTTGGTACTCATGTCTCTTACAAGCTGTCTTACAAGCTGATGAAGTGAGGGTGCAAAAAAAGATTTAAAGATTTGCAATGGCGTACACGAATGGAACAAAAAAAATCGAACAGGTTCTGCATCTATGGTATGAATGTCGGACAAGTTTAAAAAAATTTTTTGACAAATTGGCGACCGTTTCAAAAAAATAGCTTTTTCGCGTTCGATTCAAATTCGATTAATATTTAAAAAAAATAATATTTTTTCATTGGTTTATGCGATAGAGGATGTATAAGGATTTATTCAAATCAAATTTGGAATAAATCAGTTCAGTAGAACTTGAGATATCGTGTACGCCAGCCAGAAAACAACAGTTTCGAGAAAAACGCGTTTGAAATTTTGTGCAAAGATCATACTATATTACATGCCGCATCACAAAAATGCATATAATTGGGCAGATAATGGGATTTTCAATAAGTCCTCTCTAGGCTATATTCTTGAAATTCTTAACTTCATTCTTGACAAAATTTCTTTTTTTTTTCAAATTCCTAACGTTTCATTAAAAAAAATGGACAAAGATTGCCGATTTTTCATGAGTTTACCTTCACTCGCCCTGCGAAACTACCCATGCAGCATCAATCATAGTAACCTACGAGTCAGCAGGAAAAAATTGACAGCTCTATCAGTCGAACTCTAACCGTGATGACGAAAACAGTGAAGCTACTCCGTTCAGAAGTGTGCGCGATCAAAGCACGGTACCACGCCGCGTCGAAAACGGACATCGTGCGACATTTTGTGGACGCCAGATACGCCCGTTCCGGCATCTACAACATCTTGGCACTATTGGACAACAATCATCGAAAGAATGCCCGGTTCCGGACGGCCGACGACCCTGAGTGAGAAGAAGCTCCAAAGGATGCTGAAGAGGAAAAGTTGCTACATCACTGTGTGCGCTTGGCCGGGAGGTCGGTGCAACCGGCCAAACAGTGAAAAAGTACCTGGCGAACATGGGCATACATGTTGGGAAGCGGAAGTCCCGTCCACTGGTCTCAGAGCTGCAGGTAATGTCGCAGAGGCAGCGGCTGAACAAAATGGTCAAGTCGATTTTCCCGGCGAATCGCGACGTGGTGGTGGGGATGGACGACGAGACCTATCTCACCCTGGATAGCAACGGCTGGCAGGGCACTTCTTTTTTTTTTACTTCCATCACGAAGGAAGGGAGCTCCGAAGTGTAGTTTATTTCACATACCAAATTCTCCAAGAAGGTGCTGCCGGAAGTTGCGTTGTTCATCAAGAAATACGATAAGGGCGAAGACGCGGTGTTCTGGTCGGATCTGGCGTCGGCCCGCTACTCGAAGCGATCGTTAGAGGAGATGGAGCGGCTGAATATCGATGTGGTACCCAAGTCGGCGAACCAGCCAAACGTCCCTCAGCTGCGTCCCATCGATAATTTCTGGGCAAACCTGAAGCGTAAGATCTACTCCAACAATTTTTTCACGAAAACTGAGAAGGAATTGATAAATAAAACGATATCCGGCATACTTCAAGGCCGGATTTTCTTTGAAGAAAAATTCCCCCGACCAGAACGGGAATCGAACCCGAACCCCCGGCATGTTAGGTTTGAGGCTAACCACTCGGCCACGGGAGCACCATTTAACACCGTATTATTGGAAAATATAGAATTTAGGCGCCTTTCAAAATAAAATTTGTAGCAGTTTCTAAAATACAGAACGATTACAGATGAATGAGGGTTAACCAATCTACGTACTGACGTAGTTGTTACCTTAATTTTTGAGAGCACAGTCAAGATAAATCCATTCTCGCTTAGGTGGTGCGTATTACACAATTCTCCTAATCATTTTAATGAGACGGCTCAACATATTTTTGCATTAATATAATGAAAAACGATAGAATAGAGTATCAAGTTTACTACAACGAATATTGAACAGATATTTATCGGATAAGGATTTTCCATCGCATTGCTGATATTTTTGTGTGGTGTGTCTTCAGAGATAATATGTAATTCTTCACTACAAAACATACTTTATGGCTTCATGGAGCAATGCGTTTGGCTTCTGATATCGTTTGATTCAATAACAAGAATTATAAGTTCCAACCTCTCCTGTATGTTCGAGGTAGTTTATCCTTTTGCTCAACAAAAAGCATTTGAACTAAGACGAGATTGCACATATAGTCAGCGACGGGTTCAGGAAAAAAAAATCCAATGCTAACAAAATCAACTGTTATGTGAAAACACTTCGAATCGATCACAATCACGATCCTTACATTTGGTGGCAAATAGTAGAAGCGCTCTGCGCGATAAGGTGTATCGCCAATCAACAAGATTGATTAAAATAATTATTAATTTAATTTTGAAGAAAAATCTGGCATACTATAAAATATTATTTTTAATTATGTATGAATGGTGCTAACGGGCTATTTTGCTATGGTTTATCTTGTGTTAATGAAAAATTATTTATATTTTTTAATATCCGGTATCCAGCCGGATAACAAATATTGGTCGGACAAGCCGGATACCGGATAATTACCGGATATCCGTTTCATCTCTAATAATTACCTTCCATTGGAAATTTATCAAATTCAATTATCTGTCTTAGTTTTTTCATCACCATCCGAAAAAGTCCATTTTTTTATGCAAACGTTAGATTAGACTACCATTTGATAAAATCATAAGGTTTGGTTAGAATCCGGAATTACTGTTAATTTTATAGCAGCGGTCGTAGCAGGCGTCTCTGGAAGCTTTAAATAGTAAACATTTCGGAAAACCTGTATCTGTCGACGGTAAAAATTTCACGTTGATCCGTTTTGTTTTGAAAAAGTTGTGCAGAATGGAAGCCGATAGAAGAAATTTGATTCTAGATACCTACATTCAAAATCCGACGTGGTCAGGTACTAAAAACGCGGAATCGCTGAAAGTGGATAAACCGAAAATGTATGATGTGCTGAAACGATTCTGTTGACGTACAACGTTCGGATGGATCGGAGGACGCGTAGTAGTGGAATTTACGATTAGAGGCTCAGTTTGAAGGTATTGAGAACAATTCAGACAAACTCGGGACTCTCGGACTACGACATCGCCAAAAAAATCAACTGTAACCAATGTACCGTTCGGAGAATCCGTATGCGAAAAGGTTATCGTAATTCCCGTGCCTGAAAGCAACCAAACAGGACTCTAGAGCAAAATCTGGTGACCAAAAGACGCACTCGACGAAGTACGAAGGATGCATGCTGATGGATGACGAAACGTACGTGAAGATGGATTTTGGACAGTTTCCAGGCCCAAAATTCCATAATGTCACTGCCAGAGATGTTCTTTTTTTTCCCCTGTTGGATGTGAACCACTGCGTCC
Source organism: Toxorhynchites rutilus septentrionalis (assembly GCF_029784135.1). NCBI lineage: Eukaryota > Metazoa > Arthropoda > Insecta > Diptera > Culicidae > Toxorhynchites > Toxorhynchites rutilus. Next base: position 55,436,779 of record NC_073746.1, read on the forward strand.
ATTATTCTGAACTATTGTGGTATATCCCATTTTTTTATACTCCACTTCAAGCTTACCTACTGCTTATTGATGAAGAAGTAGACTGAAAGCTTTAGCGAGATAGGTGCCAATCAGGAATACTCTGTTTGATAAATTTTATAATCCTGATCGGCGACGCAGACCAAATTTCCTTGGGCTCCAGAATAGCCTTATCAAGGTATTGAAGTCTGCGTCCAGTTAGAGCTCCACAATTACAGAGCAAATGTTCCGAGGTTTCGCTTTCGGTATTACAAAAACGACAAATTCCATCTTGCACTAAACCTATGTTTTTGAGATGGTATTTACTCGGACAGTGTCCTGTTATAAGGCCCGTGATTGTGCTGAAGTCTTTCTTGTTAAGACTCAGCAATTGTTGAGTAATTTCAATACTCGGCGTGATAAATTTTTTTGACTGGTTAAGTTGTACCGCCAACCAGTTGGCTAACACTTCCCGGTCTTCCCATTTCTTCAGCTCACCTTTCAACACACAGTCAGAAATTCCACAGAATGGTTCTGGACCAGTGAAAGGTGAGCTTGAGCCGTTCCTGGCAAGTTCATCTGCTCGCTCGTTTCCCTCTATGCCACAATGGCCAGGAATCCAGTACAGTTGTACCGAACTTATCCGACTTAGTTGCCGTAAGAGGAGAATGCATTCCCAGACAATTTTTGAGGAGCATTTAAAAGCATTTAGAGCTTTAAGTGCCGCTTGACTGTCTGTGAATATGCAGATTTTAGCATGTATATATATTTTTTTAAGGCAGACATTTGAGCATTCTATTATCGCAGCTATTTCTGCTTGAAAAACTGTTGGCCAGTTTCCCATAGCTGCAGAGATTTTTGTTCTGGGACCATACACTCCGGCACCTGTTCTGATTCCCATTTTTGACCCATCAGTGTAGAACATGATTGAACCATTACGAACACTGGGACCGCCTTCATCCCATATTGAACGAGAAGGTTCGATTACACTGTATGGAATGTCGTAGTTAGTCCTAGGTTCCGTCCAATCACTGTTCATCTCTGAGGATGGTCCTACGGGTAAGAGATTCAGGATGCTCAAGTGACCAATTTTGTCTCCGTCTAGTATTTTTTTTTCCATTGTTTAAACTTTAGAGCGCTTTTCTAAGCCTCTAGCTGAACATGTTGGTTCAGAGGTAGCAAGTGAACGATAGCCTCCAGTGCCTTCGAGGGTGTGTTTCGCATTGCTCCAGTAATTGCAACGCATGCTGGTCGTTGGAGTTTGTTTAGCTTTTTTGTAGCTACAGTCTCCTTGGTCTTTGGCCACCATACTAATGAGGCATAGGTTATCCTAGGCCGCACAATGGCAGTGTAGACCCACATTACCATTTTTGGTTTAAGGCCCCATGTTCTTCCTATCATTTTAGAACATGCCCATAGGGCTGTATTGGCCTTACTGATTATTGCATCTAAGTGCGCATTCCAGTTGAGTTTAGAGATGTTCTTAGCAAATCTATGTTCGTTTTCACTGATAATTTTCTCAGCAAGTTCTTGATTTGTCCAGATATTTGAAGCTGGGAGCAGAAAACCAACGTTCTCGTCACAAACAAGAAAATGGACTCGAAAATGTATAGGGAAGAGTGCCTGCAGAGAAGTCTCCATCCGTTTATTAAGGCTCACAAATGTCCGGTGAAGTTTTAGCCGGATTTGCCAAGCGGTTGAAAGGTGCTTCAGGGGTACCTCTAGCATAAATTTAAAATAGCGAGTATGTAAAAATGTAATGTTCAAGCCATTTTTAGTTTCGAATAAATAAGAAACTTCGCTACAATCTTAATAGATTTAGTTTTATTTCTTAATCTGCCTTCAACCAAACCCGAGGTACAATTGGTTTTGTGATTTCATATTCTAAATGAATCAAGCCTTATAAAAACCAACGATATCTAATCCAAGGTTCCAATATCTCATCTAAGATATATTGTTCAGCTAAGATATACAGGGTCTTTGGGATAAATTTAACCCTTCTTTGCATGATTTTTTATTGGTGAAATAAATCAAGGTCCAGACGCGTTCAACTTGAAGTGAACTTATTCTTTTAAATAATTGTTGGGCATTCAATGTTATGATGGAAATTTCCACCATTATGCGAAGAAGGGTTAAACCTTTCGGTTTGATGAGGTGGTTGCCTTGTATTTCTTCATTTCAGCGTTGGTACTTACCCTTCATAGCGGATTAATAACAAATGTCCTTGTTCGAAACCAGTTTGAAGGTTGCCGAAGAGACACTGATTTCCAGCGCTAAAGCTCGGGTTTCCTTCTCCGGAACTTCCTGCTTCGTATCTTGCAATTTTCGAATGTTCTCTGATGTGTGGCTGCCACTGGAACCGTTTTCCATGAGGCTCTGTGAGCGTAGTCACCGTTACCCTTCTGTATTCGTTTCGTGTTGACTCCACCGCTTTTAAAAATAACTTTGCAGCCATCTTGATTGCAGAGTATGGTTACCTGACATTTAAATTCTGTTATCTTCCATCCAATATTTACTATCTCGTACTCATAATACGCAAATGGCATCCATTTTACGCGATTGTAAACTAGATGATTTATATTTTAGTCGTGATTTGATCCCGATTCGGATCAAGCATAAGATTCGGAGGAAATAATTTAGTTTAAACTGACCAGACGTCCAGGCGTTACGCGAGACAGTCCCGCATTTCAAGAAAATGTCCCGCGTAGGATTCCGTCCCGCGAAACGTCCCTAATCAATCAACATCAACGGGACGTAAATTGATGTCCCGCGATATCAATATATTTCAATATCACCATTTGATCATGTTGATTTTCTTAAATGGATGAACCTCAAAAAAAAAAGTTTATTTGGCAGACTGTTCAAGAGCGCTTCTAATGCATCCAAAGATTAATACGTTGAGCTGATTCCATCGTACCGACATTGAGCTTTTTGTTTAGAGAGTGTCAACTGGAAGCGACAGCAACAAAATTAATAATAATTTTAAAATAATTTTTATAAAAGTCCCCTATTGTTCCGCAGGGACCAACGTGAGTCAGACGAAAAGTTTATCTTTGTTCTCCTAGCTCGGTCAGGGCTTAACGTTCTAAATGAGCCGGAAGAACTAGTGTATACTCGACAGGAAGAGGCAGAGTTGTTTGATGAAGTATGGTAAATGAAGCGCTGGGCGGTCATCCGGAAGTTGGCCGGACCCTGAAACATGACCGATGAAAAGATGTATACCGGCGTGTTATTTTACCTTTCGTGGCTTTAGTGGTTTTCTATCGGGCGCTGGTGGGGAATGTTGGGAAGGTTGGTGGTCTTCGCGACAATGTTTATCTCCAGCCGATCCATCCTCCAGTGATCTTTTGGCATAATGGGCTGATCCCAGGTTCGGCATAAATACCACATCACCTTCCCAACTCCGGCAAACACTTCGTACTATATATCTCCCCGTTCACCATATGACTCGAAAGTAGAGCGCCTTGGACATTCCCTTCACGTCTGTCAGAGAAGGACCTTCTTCGAGAACTTGATGTGAATGATATATCATCGCTTACCTGGGAACGTAAAGTACCCGGTCCCCTGCCATTCGTTGAATTCTAGCATCAAGTACGTCTCGTCTTTCATTATGAGTACGAAAAGAAGTTTTTCACTTCTTTCGCCGGAAAGAAGTTTTTCATCAGCACCTCAAGCTACTCCTTCTTGGTGATTGCCTGCTGCTCAGAGAAGGCCGGTCTCATCTGACCGAATAGCACAAGTCGTATATTAGGTTAAATTATTGTATGCTTTATTTATTCTGTCTTATCACGAATATGAACAGTATGGGTATACAATGAATACAATGGTTCTCAATGAATACAAACCCAGTCTAAGGGCCTGATTCTCGAATACACTTCACGGTGGAAACAAAATAAACAGCACGCCATTGAACTACGTTTTACGAGTTAGTGAAGTGTCGAAGGTAATACTGATTTTTCAGGCAGAATGAGCACTTTTCAAATAAAAAATCATTAATGAAAATTAACTTCTTCATATCAAACTAGTATTCAATGTGAGTGGAAAACTTTGTTTTCTTCATGTGATATAATAATCTCATATAAAAGATTCATCTGAAGATAATTTGATATTATAATGATAAGTTTAGTGGGAAACTAATCTCGTATCCAGATGTCGACACCGTACCGTTGTCATCGCAGATACGTTTCATTCCGTTTCCACCGTAAAGTGTATTCGAGAATCAGGCTCTAAAATCAAAAATAAAAGCAAAATAATATCAAAGTTTGCCTTTTAGTAAATATTCCTCCAAACCGATGGTGTTTATTTTTGGTATCCGGAAGGCTTGATCGATTTTGTTGCTTCTAGCAAACGGTGTCAATAACTGCTGGTCAAACACCTCGTTTCCCCCGGTGAGAACACTGACCGTGTACGCTACGGCAAGAAATATCAGTAATCCGAGCAATGAATAGTACATGAAACTAATCCTAAGAATGAATGGCAGTTCGTCTTCTGTTGGTGATGTTTGCAGGGACTGTGAAATTTGTCGTCAAGTACATGTCAATTTCATCGCAATCGTCGTTCCTGAGGGGAAGAAACTCATAACGCATTTTTCCCAGTGCCGAAATCCAAAGCGCAAGCATGGCTCCTAACTATTACCCCAGAAACGACACCCTTCGTATTGCATCGGGACGAAATCATTCCTATTGTAAACATGCCCATTACAGAGCCAGGTAAAACACCCCACAAAAAGTGCTATCTGGATAATTGAACCCATCTTTTGTACAACGAAAACTAGACCCAGAACAACGAATCCCAGGATTACGACAACCCGTGCTGGATGATTTCTCGGTGGCATTGGGACGATAGACACGAATAAAATCTTCATAAATCGTCCCGGCGAGCGTGTTAAACGTCGACGACATGCTAGATAGTGCTGCAGAGAAGACACCCGCTATGAACAAACCGGACAGACCGGGTATTTTACTGCCCACATCCATCACGTACAATGGAACCATCTGATCAAGCTTTTGGACCTGTTTGGTGGTCAAGGGGTCACATGTCTCATAATGAGCGTACATTAGTAAGCCTAGAAAGCAGGTCAATGAATTAACGGTAATCAGTCCGACAACGTAGATTTTCAAAGAGTTTTTGGCTGCCTGTCGCGTTGGAAATGCCAAGAATCGTTGGATACATGCCTGATTGATTCCGAAAACGGCAATCCAATTGGTGGTCATCCCGAACACGATGGTCCAGAAGGAGGTTCTCAGCGTTGGACCCGGGTTGAAACTAAACGAAATGGAATTTTAACACATCGAATCGCGATATCATCATTTTGACTTTTCAACAGGCCAAAGAAAACATCTGAGGAATATCGATCACTCATTTCCAATATTTTCAATCTTGGTTTCACTAAGTTGGGAACAACAGTGTTAAACTTATCCCCCAGATTGCTTTCAATGCTATTTTTCACATTTTCTATGTTATCTCCTGCCACACACTCAACTATAATCGAGACGTCTTTTCCGTTCCTAAAATAACTGATTTTGTGGATTCTTTGATCTTATTTTTCCTTCAATAATTTCTAGTATCGTCATTATTTTCCTAACTAGTTTAATCACAATATTACAATCTGCGACTTATCGAGTCGATGGGATTGTTGGATCCATATAGTGTTCGTCTTGGTGGTTGATACAACAATTTCCTGGATCTTAGCACTCGTTCGGGAGCGTATATATTCAGTTGATATACAGTGACTAAAATCCGTAATCGTACTCCACCATGCAGCTCTCTTTTCCCTTCGTTTGAAAGTCGAAAACGTGCTTTCGGAACATTCTATTTAGATAAAATTATAATGTCATATGAGAGTTAAAAGGTTTGCTATCTGTTTTCAGAATAATGCTTTTTATTTCTCTAAAAATGGCGAATGTGTGTGCTAATGTATGAAAACTGACTCAAACTCATAATCGTACGCTGGTCATAATCTCTGCTCGATTTCGAAGGCGTTGGCCAATTTCCTGATTCCATCATTATTATGGTATCCCTTGTTCATTGCAACTATCTTTAGCTGTCTTTAGCCTTATCTACGAGTTTCTTGGTGTATTCAGAAGGTATATTTATCATTTTTTTCATTAAGTAGTTTTTAAAATCGTTATTTTTAGAAATTTAATGGTTTCTAAATTTCCTACACAGATAACTTCCTTAGTTTTTTTACTGGGATTGATGTGGGAAGTTTGCGAAAGGAATATCAATAACTTTTGAATAATTGTAATGTAACTATGTGCGAACTTCATATGTCTTGAGCTCTGGGTCATTGGTCTTGGCGAAACTTGAATCCTCGATTCCATCTCATTTTGTTCACACTCTACTACATACTACACCTTTAGGATGCCATTTGTCAATGTTCGTTGACGGCATTCGAAAGAGCATACTTGACTCTATATGATGTGGGATTTCCAAAATTATGTTATATTTTGTATTTGAGTAAACTAAAATGGAAATCAAAAGTTTTTGGGTGGTAACCCATCAAAACCTTTGAGTAGTATTAAGATATTGGCAAGTTCTGCATCGCAAAATGTTGGTCATGATAAGCTCTAAAAGTCGTCCCAAGACAATTTTGATATAGAAGATACAGAAGTTAGAGCAAAAAACTCGTTTTTTCATGGTGTCCCTAACGCAACGTAGATGAAATACAACTTTATAGAAGATCTTTATTCTCTTGAGAAAACTGTGTTTGCTCGAGTTTCTACTTACAATCACTGAACATACGATGAAAAGCCATATCTGTGCTCCAAAGGCGTAGATTTCGGAAGGAACGCCGAGAAATCCCATTCCGGAAACAGATCTTCAAGACAAAATATTACACACAATGATGATAATGGTGGAACGACAGTGAAACTTACGTTGCAATCAGCGATGCTGCCACCGGAAACATAGCCAAGGTTTTCCCGCCCAGTAAGTACTCCTTCACATTGTTCTGCTTAATTTTCGAAACGAACCCAAAGTAAACTCCCACAAGTGCAGAAATAACCAATAACACTACAAACATTGCGTGGTCCACAAACTGAAAGCGATGAAGTGGATGAAGTGTGGGCTCCGTCGGAACCACGGTTCTGAGCACGGGATCGGAATCAGCATCCATTGCTATATCACAGTACTGCTGTCCGAAGATTATTGAGTCGAACTGCTTAACGAAAACGCATTTACAACACTGTCGCTTGGCATAATCGAATATTGAGGTAGCTATGCTTAGATAAGACCATGGAAGGTGATAAACAATCAGCAATATCTAATCAGTCATGATGATAGGTATTTATATATTTTGTCGCGTGCTTAGCTGTTGCCTTACATGAATTACATTTAAATTACCACGTAAAGATCTCACCGAAAAACAGCTACAGACAGAGCGTTTCAATTAAATGTATTCTTAAAGACGACATCTTTGAGTGCTAGACAACATACAACTTTTTTTACACGATGCAGCCCGGGTTCTAATCTAATAAGTCTCTTGGAAAAGTAGTTCAATCTAGAATTTTATAACACGCTCCTTCGCGGCGAATTGCACTGAAATATACCATCCTTAAAAAAATCTACACAGCCTTCTAAAACAAAGAATAATTGAAAAATACAGATAAAAAATTAACACTTTGCATCGTCCCCCTCTCTGTGCGGTTTACTCCTCCTGCACAGTTGAAGAACGATTTCTCCTGATTTGATACTTTTGAACATCTTCACCGCTTCCAGGTGGGTCAAATCGTGGCAAACTTGGCCGTTCACTGCTAGAACCTCGTCTCCGGCCCTCAATCGGCCATCTTCGGCGGCCTGGCCGGACGGAAGGATGCTCTTGATGAAAATCCCTAACGCTCCACGTGGACTATCTCTTCCACCAACTATCGTAAAACCTAGGGACTTCTTACCGGGTCCCTTCTCGAACGCAACCGTATGGAACGAGCACAGCGAACTTTTGGGTCGTCGCGGGAGGGTGCAGAAATTGGTCATGGTTTTGTCCATCTCCAGCGAGCTCGTCCCACTGCTTGTTTCCGCATCGTCCGAGGTTCCACTGAGCTCCAACTTTTCATCGTCGCACAAATTCAGTGTACTCTTGGTGACGTTTGGGTCCGCGTGGTGTCCCGGTGAGGACTGCTTACCGACCAACGATCGACGGACTAGCTTTGAAGTGTTGTTCGCCGCCGTATTGGCGGCATTTTTGGTGAACGATCGTCGCTTGACGCAATCCAGCGATGCTGGCTGGGAATCTACCTCGATGCTGGGCATGTCACTGGGAGGAGGAGACTGTTGTCGTTTGCCACCAGCCACCAAGAGATTCTTCTGGCGGCGTGGCGTTCCGAGCGTGTTGTACTTGTTACCGTCGATCCTGTATGGAATGGAAGAATGCATGTTAGTAGTTTTGGATGTTGTATCATAATTCAGAATACTGTATATGATTATCAGAGTATATACTTGAACTATATTTTGAAAACCGGCTTTTTTATGCCAAATAACGCTTGCATTTAACCAACTTTTCATAGTTCTCCTTAACCTCTTGTGCACCGTTAAAAATAGTAACTAATGAGTTTTCAAACAAAATTTGACAGCGCTATCAGTTGAACTGCGGAAGTTATGGCGAAAACAGTAAAGCATCTGCGCTCCATACTTTGTGGATCCCATCGTCAAATACTTTGATTCCGCCGGATACGCCCGTTTCGGTATCTATAATATCCTTATATTCCGGTCGGCCGATGGAGCTGCGCAAACGTAAACTACAGCTGAAGTCAAAACAGAAGACGAAGGGAAAGGTGACTACATCGTTCCGGGCTTTGGGCCACCACCAAGATGGTATGTTTCGACTTGAAGTACATCTCTCAAACCAAGTTCCTAATAAAGATGCTTCCGTGGCTAACTATCAGTGAAAAGGGGATGTGAAAGCCACTCTTTTTCCGTTCGAGACTTGTGGTGAATGGGTACATTTACAGCACAAATTTCCTGCCGGAAGTTGCCCACTTCATCCAAAAATATCCGGACGAGGATGTGATGTGAAGCTCTTTTCCTTTTCAAATCTCAAAAAAATCGATCGAGAATCTTAAACCAATATGTAGAACTTGAACAGTGGTTTTACGATAGTTACCAGAGGCTGTATATACGATCATTAAGGAGCAAGCAAACCATTTATCATGACAATGTTATGCGAAAATGCGAAAACAGAATAGAAACTGAGAGAGGTTGGCGTCGACATCATGCCTCATACCGTATGAGTCATACCGTATGAGTCATACCGTATGAGCGCCAACCTCTCTCAGTTTCTATTCTGTTTTCGCATTTTCGCATGACATTGTCATGACAAATGGTTTGCTTGTTAAGGAGCGTATCGAAAAGTAGTCTTAAACTTTCAAACATCAAAATAAAACTGAAAACTATCAAAAAGTGTTTACAAAAGTGATTTCTATTAAAGAATATTAAGTTTACATAGCAATGAAAAGAAAAAATCAAGCTTATTTTTGATTTCTAAAAAATGAACGAACCTTAGATTTAAGTCTTAACTCATCAAATTCTGCACAATAGTCTTTGTGCCTTTCTGGACGCTGCAGACCAATTCTTCTTGAATTCTGACATATTTTTAGGCACTGTACCTTCCTTCTTGAAGTTGGCTTTGCCAATTGCCCAGTAACGTTCAATTGGCCGCAGCTGGAGACAGCGAGGTGGGTTGAGGCCTTTTTCGACGAACATGATGTTGTTTTCGGAAAACTATTGTAGAGTGAATTTGGCATAATGTGCCGATGCCAAATCTGGCAAGAATAGAGGAGGAACCTCGTGCTTTCTATAAAGTGGAAGCCATCTGTTCAAGCATTCTTCCATATAAATTTGAGCTTTTATAATCCCTTTTGTGAAAAAAGTTGACGATCGCATGCTACACGTGCAAATGGCTTGGCGAACAAGCACTTTTTAGCCCAATTTTTCAATCGCAACTATCGTTTCCGCAAATGGTACACTCTCCCCAATCGATTTGGTATAAAATTGAGGTCCCCGCAGTGTTCTGAAATCTTCTTTGACGTATGTTTCGTCATCCATGAGAATGCTCTGGTTAGGATTGATCAAAATACGCTCATATAGCTTTCGAACTCGTGTTTTAGCGCGATCTTGCTGCTCCGGTGTTTGGCCACTTTTTGCTTTTTATAGGTCTGTAGTCCATGTCTCTGTTTAATCCGCTGAATCATCCCAAAATCCCAATCATGAACAGATGCAGACCTGTTCTTCTGAATATAATTTACAACTTTTCGGTCCAATTCGAGATTACTTGGTCCGGGTTTTCGTCCACTTCTACTGAGATCCTCGAAAAAACACTCATTACCGAACTTTGCGACGATTCGTTTAACACTTTCTGGAGAAAAAAAATTTGTTATTGTTGCTATTTTGTGGTAAGTAATGCCCTTTCCGGTGTAGATTGTGTAGAATTTTTTTTTTAGTTTCCAGATCAATTCCCGACATTTCGCAAACAACTTTATGACCGCGATTAAATGACTTGTATTTCGATTTTTGACATGTAAACAAAGCGTGCTCTGATTACACAACAAAAAAAAAGTTCACCCGTTTGTGTGTGATAACGTGTTAAATGTTTAAGACTACTCGATACACTTTCTTACTGAACGAGTGCGATGGGCGAGACATGTTGCAAGATTGCCGGACAGCATTCCCGTGAAGGTCTTCATCTTCTTCTGTAGGAGCCTTAAACCACTGCGAACATTTGTTTGATCTATTGTAGTGCACTCCAGTTTGTTATGTATGCTCTGTCAGTTCATTCTAAGTAATAGTCACATTAGGACTTTGCATATCCCCCCACGAATTTTGTAATCCACCATTTTGTAGCGGCTGCTGTTCTCATTGACAGAAATTTGAAATTCGAGATGTGACTATACAAATGAGCCACCTGTCCATTTTACCCGCGGTTCCCCTATGTTTTTTCGATGGCAATAACCACTCGCTTTCCTCCACAACGCAAAGAGCAATCTTTTTGCCTACATTCGGACGTCAGTTCACAATGATAATCGATGTGTGTTATGAATTATTTTCCATTTGCCGGTAATAGACAATTATCAGTAGTTGTATTGTATATTGTCCAATCAATTCGTGCTCAATTCACGTTTTTATCATTTAGGTCTTGCTACTAACAATTCATGTAATGTTGGTTCCGGATATCATGATATAGAGCATGCTGTTTGGTAATGTAACAAATGCAATTAATGAATTTAACTGGCTACTGATTTAGAAGTTCCAAAGGGTATACTCATGCACATCAGATTATGATAGCTTGAGTAGTCGCGATATGGCTTCCTTAGAAGTCCACTTCACTTCCTCGAATGCACTTGCCCATTCTCCTTTACTTTTCCTGTACACCCATACCTCGCTATACGGCCTAGATTCGTTCCACGAAACATGGCCGCAAAGCGAAAAGCCGTATAAGGAATCAATTATTCTTCTACAAATCCATACAAATTCAATCGGATCGTTTCCAAATTTATTGATTACTAGCTGACCGGGCAAACTTCGTCCCGCCCAAAATTTATTTTTCGTTATCACATCCACGTTTTCTTACTAAGCGCTGTTCATGGGTCCAATCGCAGAATTATTCATTGATTGATTTTCTAATCTACCCTTTAAAATTACCTTTTACTATAAAATTACTAGTATTTTTATCTAAACTCGACATTATAACATCAGATTATTTTTAGACACAATTCTCGTTCAAGATTTTTCAACCACTTACATGCTAAATTTGGTTTTATTTGCTTGATTAATTCTCGAGTAATGCAGAAATTTGTGTTTCATTTGTATGGCAGCCGCCTTTGTGAGTAATTGGTCTCCTTGCTATAAACAGGACAATATATTTTTTTTATTTCTAGAATAATACATAGCGAATTTCAACACATTTGGCTGATTCGTCACTTTTACCTACCATTTCTGAAGAATGTCGGGAGTGAGAATTGAACTCGTGATCCTTAGCGTGAGAGGTATGGATGTTACCGCTACGCCAGATCGCCTCCACAAACAGGACAATAAGTTGAAATGTAAATTCACAATAGATATGCGAAGCAATTTAAGAATTGAGTGTGTGTGTGTGTGTGTGTGTGTGTGTGTGTGATTATCAAGATTGTAATAATTTCCTTATATCCCATCCTTTTCCTGAGAAAATATGTCACCCTTCTAATCTCGAGTCCACCGCGAGTAATCAGTTTCCCACAATACTAACCATAGATTTAGGAAAATTGTTTATATATATATATATATATATATATATATATATATATATATATATATAGTTTCAAAAATATATTTAAGAATTCGGCTCCTTTAAACTTATGTAGCTGAGCCTGTAAGAATAAACGAATTTATAAAAAAAAGTCACAGGAGGGTTGTCCGAGACACGACCGCATAGTTGACGTAGGATTCCGTTAGGCTATCTGTTGATTTTGGATATGTTTGAAGAATTACATCGTTAAACTCTTTGATAATGATTTGGTGACCAAACGACCCGTTCTCGAGCGGAAACACACCTTGGTTTTTATTTATGAAAATTGAAATAAATCGTTTCATATATCAAGTAATTTTCAACACAACTGCTACCATATATTTTACACTTACACTTGTGTTAAATTTTTCACAATACACGATCAGTCATTGATATGCAATTCCACGAAGCAACATTTCGGTGGGAGCAAAAGCTCCCTCTACTATCATGTATTTGCAAAGCCAATTTCCCCCAGGCAGCTTGGTTTTGATGTCTCTGTTAGGGACCCGCCACACGTGTCGTAAATTTCGACCAATCAGATGTGGTTATTTCCGTTAGGATAGGGGTTGGAATTTTTCAATAGTTCGATAGTTAGTTTCATGACATATATTATTATCTTCAATATAAAAAATTGTTTTGGAGTGGCAAAATCGATTGACGCAAAAATTTCATCAATCCATCATGAAATGACTGAGCATATTGCATTTGAAATTGGACAATTTTCACGATGTGCTCGATTTTCGATTTTCAATTTATACCCCAACATGTTCCCGAAAGACGTAATCCTACGTCAAAAAAATAAATACATTTAAATTTTATCAATTCAAAACTGCCTTCGGGCCTGCTAGTTCGATGGGAGATTGATCTGCCTCCCTAAATGAATATTGCTCATGGCGTAGCTTGGTGCGCCGAAAGCATGAACTTCAACATTGCTGAGGAGTGCTGAGCGACAATGAAAATGTCTTTCTAAAGGTAGGTCGAGAAAGAGTATGAACTAGTTTTCTTCGAAAGGCCCTTCTCAGGGCTAGAGACGAATGAACGTAAAGTTTAAAGTCTCTATAATTCAAAAGAAGAAAAATATTGCTACCAGATGTCATGAACTTCAACATTTTTAGTTGGCGCAAAGGCACCGCAAAAATATTATTTTTATTTCATAGAATTCCTTCATGCATTTGTCTGATACGGGCTGTGTATCGTTCGTTCTTGTTTTTGAAGGGACTTTAACCCAAAGGTCATTCGTCCCTAACGGGCTGTGTATGACTGGAGCGTTCCGTTATATACATGCATGCATATGTCCTTCGCTTCTTTTGCCAAGTCCAGTAAAAGGTGGTTGATGAAACGTATGTTTTTGACGTGATACGTTCCATGTTAGTTGTTAGTAGAAAATGTAAAAATAAACAGTATTTTTGATCGGTTTTATATAGTTTTTGTGGTAAGTGGAAAACAGTAAAAAAACTCATTTGTTTGAAAACAAATTGATAGTCCTGAGAACGACTGGAATGTTTTAATGGGTTGTACGGAATCTACTGCGTTTCAGTCGGATGTAGCAGTTCAGTTTTGGGAGCGGTAGCTTTTACGGATTCGCTGATGGTTTCCTTGACTTTGGCGCCATCGGCTTCTGTGCGTCGATTTGCGAGGGTTTGATTGGCACCACCACGACGAGCTAAACGACGGATAGCGGGTGTGATACGATGCGACGCAATGCACTTCGCTCCTCTGCCTCCTTTGCCGCATCCAATTGTTGATGTGAAGAGGAGCGCACCAGCAATGCACACTAGATTTAATTCGATCCTCTCCGCTGCTACCTCTTCTTTGCTCCCTTTGCCGCACCGCATCCATCGTTGGTTGCCGATGGCTTCCTCTCATTTGCACCGTATGGTGTTGGTTGATTTGTAGAGCACTGCACACTAGAAGCCCAGATATTTGCCGATCTGAGCATTGAACGAGAATGAGAAATCCAGGTAACAGGTAATAAATTAGAGAGACTTTAAACTCTGAGAGTTCATTCGTCTCTATGGAGAAATCCAAAAATGCTACCGTCCTTTTATATCAGTTGATATGTGAGAAATAGGCGCCCCCCACTCGCTCGCCATGCAAATATTTGACTTATCGGGGAACGAAAGAAGCGAAGCAGGCGAAAAAGAAATGACGTCAATTTCGACCAATCAGTTCCGTTTGGATAGGGGTTGAGATTTTTCAATTGTTCGATAGTTAATTACATGATATAAATTATTTTATTCAAGGTGAAAAATTGTTATAGAGTGCCGCAATGTTTTGATGTAAAAATCTCATCAATCCGTCATGAAATGACTGAGCAATAAGTGTTTGAAATTGGACATATTTCACGATGCGATCGATATTCGTTTTTCAATTTGTACCCCAATATGTTCCCGAAAGACGTAATCCTACGTCAAAAGATTCAAGTTCATACAGAAATCGTTTTTTTTCGGGTTTTCCATTTGATGTATCAAAAGAGAAAAAAATACACATTTTGAACAATGAAAAAACTCAATCAAAATGTAATTACTACACACAATCACAGTCCTATGTCAAAATCCCGTCTGTGTCCCTAGGCCCAGACCCATCAACTTTTATACTAATTGGACTTCAGAAGGAGAATAATTTGATTTTTAATAAAAAATGTCAGCTGTGGTAATGTTTTGAGCACACACTGCGAAAATTTCCCTAAAATTTACCTTCTCACGATAGAAAACGATTTGACTTTAGTGTTCGCGCACGCAAATCTTTGCGAAGTAAGTGAATAGGCATAATACTGATAAATGTTTGTCCTGAAGGTCAAAAATAGCATTTTTCACATAAAACAATTTGTTTCCTATATGATGATATGTTTTCCTGAATAGTTTGTCGTGAGTACCAAACTTGTACTTTAAACTAATCGAATGATTAGCATTGATCGCGATTAGAAAAGCTACGCAATACTCACAGTTATGCAACGAAACTATCAATCACAACTCGTGAACACAAAACAAACACTCACTTGATAGCCCTCGAGGCGTAGTTGTCCTGATCGGAGCTCGAATCACTATGCTGTTGCTCTTCGTCGCCAGCGAACTGCTGGTGCTGATGCTTCTCCTCCTCGTCCAGATATGAATCGAGTGAAATCATGCGATTGTTCCGGAACAATCGTCGATTCACCGGTGGTTCCTGCTGGCTGACCGACTCGTCATATAACAGATCACTATCATTTACCTTACTCCTACAAATGACAAGATCAATGCTTGTGCGTCCACCGCCGCGGCGGGTGCAACTGTTCAGCAAATCTTGAACCTGACGCATCGATAGTCCCCGCAATCGTTTGCCCAGGATGTTAACAATTTCATCGTTCGGTTGAATGGTCCCTTCGCTAAAATAAAGTTTAACGTAGCTATTCGTTCGGCACCTAATATCACCACCGATACTTACGTGTACACCAAACCACCTGGCAGCACGTGTGTCACCTTGTATCGATTGTTGACATCCGCTCCTTTGCTGGTCATATGGCTAACGATAATGCCTAAATTATCCGTTTCCTCATCGCTGTTATCCAGCTTGATCGTCACCAGCTTAAACTCCGTGTTGTCCGCGCAGTTATTCATCACTTTCGAGGGAATGTTTGGCAGGAAGACGTCTTCTGTTTCGAGAATAGATGAGGCACCTGATTCGTACACCATGATGCCAGAATCACAATCTTCAGCGTCCAGCCGATTATGATTTTGGGGTGTCAGATGGATCACCGTTCCTGATAAATCTTCATCTTGGATTGGTTCAATTTGTTGGCACTGCTCTTGCTGTTGGTTTTTGTCCTGATTTTTCTGGAAATCTGCCAGTCCGGGAAGAGCTCCATAGCTCATACTTCGACGGTTGTTGGTTACTTTGGAATTACTCTTTTTAAGAGATTTCGAGCCGGAATGGAAAGCACTTTCACCCGTGCTGTTGGCTTTGTACGAAGAATTCGAGTAGATTTTGGAAAACAGCTTTTGTGTTCGATCGGACATTGCTTTGATTTTGTTGGTAAAATTGTCCTTCTTTTTCTGGGGCGTTTTGAGCCCGTTGCTGGTTTTGAAGAATTTTTCCTCATCTTTGAGGGCCTCCAGTTTGAGCCGATACATGTTCTCGATGCAGTTCTCCTTCATCTGGGCGAAACCGTACGTTTCGTCGTGATCAGCAACGTTATCGGCCATGTTCGATCGTTCGCTCTTTGGTTCATCGGCTGTGGTTGCTGATAAATATTGTTCTGTGGTTGTTGTGCGACTGCTGGTACAATTATTACTAACGCTACTAGTAGTGATAAGACTTTGGTTTAGCTGGTCGTCCGTGGCTGCGCTGGAATCGTGCTGGCTGGCGCCGTCCAGCGCAGCTCGCTCTTTGTTTACCGCACTATCGACGCCGGAAAAGTCACTTTCGCAACCGTTCGTGTCCCCATTGAGAAAGATTAAATCGTCAACAGACTTGTACAGCTGTTTTTTATTCGCGATCTCGTTCGTCTCGAAGTTGATCGTCTGATAGCACGATAGTCGCGTGTTGGCCAGAGGATTCTTTTTCTCCTTGTCCCGATAAACAACTGACCGGTGACTCAACGATGGACTCTTGTCGTTCACTGACGCACTTATATTGCCAATGGATTTGCTCAAACTGCGTATCAGGGTGCCCTCGTACGAAGAATCACCATCGGCGGAGGCCTTATCGCGTTGAAGAATTCTTTTGCTGACCGGGGTAGTCGCTCCAGATCCACCACTGCCCGCCTGGGCGTGATGCTTGTTCTTCAGCCGAATCGGTGATATGTAGCGACCTTTGGGTCGTTCCACTACACGTCCCTCCTCGATGTTGTAGCAGTTGATGGGTGACTTTTTGGACCAGTTCACGGGCGATAAATCTACAAAGAAGAAGAAAGCAGAAATTAACAAATGAGGCAAACAGCACACTACTCTCAAACTGGTAATCACAAAAAAAACTCTCAGCGAAAACTCGAGGATTTCTTGAAACGGCAAAATTTTCCGTCTAGCAGCCGAATTTCGCCGCAAAGAAAAACTAGAACAACACGAGTCGAAGATATACTTAAACAGGCTTTTTGATGGATAACATGCGAATGGGAGGCGCGTCGGGTAGGGAAATTATGTTCGCGGAAAATAAAAATGACAAAGTTTACAACGCATTGCTCAACACCGTATGAAAGGTTAAGGGAAGAAAAATGCTAAGGGACATAAAGCGAATCAAAATCAACGGATAATGTTCCTCGCGGTGAGGTGAATGGCGGAAAACATTTTCAGTTGTATATTACAACTAGTAGATGCAGTCAGTGTTAACAATTTCTTCCCGAGGATTCAATATTTCGTTTCAAAAATGTTATTTCGATAGCAAAATGAATTTCATGGAATATTTGTGTATTACACAATGATGATTCTCAATTAATTTGTGTAAATTTCATAGACATTCAAAATAAATATCATGTTTATGACGATGAAATTGAATCCATATTGAAATTTCCAATTTGAATCGCTGTACAAATTAAATGTTGGAAGTTGGTTCATATGATTTGGATATGACAGAATTCCCTAACCTACCTCTGTAAGTCGTCTCTGATGCTTTCCCCAGCGATGTATTTATGAATACTTGGTCATTTAATTTTGAAAATTCACCCAATTCATGTGGCAACCGTTCCGAACATTTCCTCGTCAGTTCCAGTAATGAATTAAAACGATCAGAATCTTTCGCATTTTGATTCATAATTTCTATCGATTGTTCTAACACTCGTCGATAGAGCTAATATAAACCATAGATAGCATTATATCGACACCGATCAGAATCATATAACCTTCGAAAATAAGTAGTTATAATAAAACCGATCATTTCTAACAGATGATTATATACTTCGTCTTCATAAAAAAATCCGACTGATAAAATCACCTTTTGCAAAATTCTGAAATATTTTAAACACACACGCTTCAATTGCTGTCAATGTAGACATAATTGAGAAAGGGTGACCCACAGTAACTTGGTTTTTTTTCAAATCACTCTTTTTCATCTTCTTCTTCTTTTTCTTCTTTTTCTTCTTATTATTCTTATTTTTTTTTGAACATATGATAATCAATTGACATCAAATCAGTGTGCCATTCTTGAACTGGTAAACGAAGAGTAATTGAAGAAAATATCCCTAGTCCAAATGAGGATTAAACTTGAAACTTTTTTCTAGGTTAGATGCAGACTGCCCCATTTCAGACAACTATGCGCCACTACAATGTGTAAAGAATCGATAATTGACAGCGACTTCAAAGTTGTCTAACTGAAGAACTCGCACTGAATTATCGCTACCTGTGACAAGTCGAAGATGGAAATCTTCAACCAAAAAAGATAAGTAAGAGTGTTAAGAAAACCAGTATAAAGATTTAGTAGTGAAGGACATTCTCGACAATTACAAGCTAGGCCGGCTGGAATGATATACTGTTTTACACGACCACGCTATCCACATAGCTAATGATGCTGTTAGGCAGAAGTGTGATAATATTATATCTCATTACAAATTGAAGTCCATGTCCATGGATAAGAAAGTGATTCCGGTGGCTTCGTACCACTCCAGTACATGCTTTGAATAGTTAAGACATGCATTACAAGCATTCTGCTAAGAAATCCAAGGTTTTCATCAAATTTGACCATATCAATCCAGCAAACATTGAATCGTATATACCTCATATACCCCATCATCTGGGTAGTATATGATGCGCGTAACCACCATACATGCAAAAGTGGAAGCGATATACATACATGACAAATGCTTGTGAACTACTTTGTACAAATATACGATTTATATTCACACCTTATACGACGATTGTCATACGAACATACGATTTATTACAAAAATACACTAGAAACAAATGTCGGAAAATATTTGTGAGGTTATAATTACATTTATGAAGGGTGCCCCACAACAAATTGCATTACCCATTGGGTATTTTCTCTTGAAAATATGGGTAGAAGTAGTTTATAGTGTATAGTTTACAATGTATTTTTATGGCTGTCAGTTTTTCAAAAATAGGAAAAAATGACATCACCCGAAACGTAACGCCGCGAACTGATTTTACGCAAGCACCTGGAAAATCCTCAACTCTCTCATCGGGACATCGTGTCGTGAAAGCGTTCCAGCGGAATCCCAATGCTGCGGTCAGGGATGTGACCAAAAAGTTGTAGAGAGACTAGGACCGGGAGGGACTGCGGTGAGAATGTCACGGGCCCGGAAACTGTACACTCAGATGTTGATGAGTTGATGAAGGCACACTGAGGCCATGGAAGACTTCCCGAAGCTTCCGGGGCTACTCTTCTTCATGGCTCAGTACTAGTTTGATATTCCGGAGTAAGTAAGGAAGCAGAAACTTTCAAAGTTTGCCAAGAAATACATGATTTGGCGATCTGCTCATGTGGCAAACGAAGTGCACCATTCGTGACTACCGGGACTGTAAACGGGCAGATCTACCTGAATGAAGCGTCTGTTTCCTCTGTTGAAACAACACGAGAATCTTATGATCTTCTGACTGGTTCTAGCTTCGTGCCACTATTCAAAGCATGTACTGGAGTGGTACGAAGCCACCGGAATCACTTTCTTATCCATGGACATGGACTTCAATTTGTAATGAGATGTCATATTATCACGCTTCTGCCTAACAGCATCATTAGCTATGTGGATAGAGTGGTCGTGTAAAACAGTATATCATTCCAGCCGGCCTTGGTTCAATCCTCGTTGACGCCGTTTGAACATTTTTTTGTGTGCAATCTCAAAAAAGATGAAAAAAGAAAAAAGAAAAAGATGTCTACTTCCATACATACAAACATTTTGAAGCGTTGGGGGACATATGACATTATTTGCCTATTTGACGCTTCAGAGTGAACCAAATGCATATAATCATAGTGACTAGAGAGAAGCCACGTTTTTCTGACAACCAGGAAATGGAAGTAATTTTCAATGAAATGTTGGAAATGTCCCTTTGTCCTTCAGTGAACCCCAAAGAATACTTCGTATTGAAACACAATGTATTTGCTTCTCAGGTAATCCTTAGTTACTGGAAAGTTGATCGAATATATTATTATATCTTGTTCAGACAGAGTGGACCAAGTGCCAGAGAGTAAAAGAATTGTAATTACTAAAGTTTCAAATCCAACCGTGGTCTTTCATTGACTGCAAGTACTATTTTTCATAAACACGCTAACCCGTTTATCGTTGAAACGTATTTTTCAGAAAATCAAGAAAAGTCCTTTAACCCCTTCCCGTATTATTCAAAACGTCACACATCAAGCGATTTCACTACTCTGCTGAGCGTTCTAGCGCCATATGTTATGCAAATACACCACGAGGGAGACTCGATGTTGTACTGAAAAGGGTTAAAATACATACTAATCGATCATTTTTGGATATTTTTTTCGTAATAATATCATTATACGACCCTGCTAAAGAGTAACTAAGTGATTTAAAAGAAACAATTGGGGAGAATGATTGGAATTGAAACTACACAACTTTAATTTTTTGGTTCGATTTACTCGAAATCGAAAAAAAATATGTTACTTAGTACGGTTTGACTGAACACCATATGACCAATTCAAATTTCTACTGATATTATTAAAAGGGCGTAAATTATTTATCTTAATTTAATCGCCATTCGAAGTCCAGATGTTTGATTAAATTATGATGTTTCACAAAGTATAACAAACCATATATGGTCGGTGTTAAGTCAGAGATGTCAATAGCTGAAAAGGCCATCGTTCGCGTTCGAGATAAATTTTCAATGCATTGACATAAAACAAATTGCGACATATGATATGTTTGTGTATTGTTCTGCGTGAGCAAGGATGAATCATCAATCAATTATTGTTACCTGTTTCTACAATAAAAAAAAACATATCAGGATGACCAAACAATTCTATTAAACAGTTCTTTCTAAAATTTCGCAGCATTCTAAAATAATATCCGAAGTTATTAACAAGCGACTTGAATAAAATAACAGCATAGTTCCACGTCGGACAGGCCGGATAACGGATATCCGTTTCAATTCTATTTTTTAATACGCCATTTGAAAAACCAGTCGTAATTTGAATTGATCATATCATGAATAAAGTACGAAGTTCCAAAAAAATTGGAGAAGGTCAGCGTCAGGCTGATTTGGGGTGGAATTGCTCTATATGAGAAAATTTACGTATGTAAAAATAGAAACTATTCAATTGAGTTTTAGTGGGAGTAAAATATAAATGTTTAAAATTAGTGGTGATGATGGTTAAGCAAAATGCTCTGATGGATTTCGAACTCCGGTTGTTTGAACTATCGAGCAGCAGTTGTCGTATATACTGCTGGAGCAGTTAAAACTAGTACATATGATACGAAAGACATGTAATCGTATACGTCTTACCTGGTTGCCAATCGTCCATCAAAATAAAACATACCAACTACTTCGTTTCATTTATTTGGAATTACAACCTAGGAAATTCATAGGATCGATGAATTCCAAATTTGATTGTCTGAAAATAATGTATTCTCACAATTGTATTACATAATTGGATACTATTTGACAAAAAACTTGGCAGCCTTGTAAAGCCAAACAAACTAAGGCGCTTAGAAGTATACTACCAGATTGGTCGATACGACAAAACCACTCGGCAGCCTTATTTAACTCTATTATATTTTGTTATCTAACAAAAGAACTAGTAGGGTAACACGGGATGATTTGGACCACCCCTTTATCTCAAAAAGTACGGCTCAACTTGGATTTTTTATAATGTCATCTCCTTCTATTGTTGAACCGTATGTACCTAACGTATAAAAACTTCGGTAAAATTCGACAGGTGGAAGGAAACGGTAGCATGAACACAACAAGCACTTTGATTGTCAAAAAATGTGAGTTTTCCGATCGTGGTTTTAAGGTTTTTCCCGCTGATTAAACAAACTTTTCGTGTATTGGGCAGTAAAGTTCTGTTCGTCTACAGAAAAGGGCCAATCTGATGCAGCGAAACTGTCAGTTTGATAACAATAAATTGAATTTATTGCATTTTAATTCTTGCATGTTGTGTGGGATGACATGGACACGTTTCTATGAGGTGAATTGGTCCAACATGTTTGAAACTTTTCATTGGACTAATTGATTCCAAATGTCGCGGAATTACAGAAAAATGATAGACAGACAACGTTGGAAGAAGGAGGAGCTTGAAAAAGTAACGCAGGCCATCGAGAACGGAAACCAGTGAAAAGACCCATGCAGAATTCGAGATGGTCTCAATCCAATTTTTCTGGTCTGGAATCTGACCAAGACATCTGGTATCGGTCTCAGAACACTGTTACTCATTGTAACATTATCCCAAAATACTTTACATGAACATAAGTATGTTTTTTTTCGATGAAACACACACTGGACCAATTCACCCCGCATCAAATTTTTATGTCCAAAAATCATCTCTTTTATTTTATGATATATTTGGTAATATGAAGCTTGATATAATGATTAAACATTATTGATTGAGAGAAAACAAGTGAAGCTGTGACATTTTTTATTTAGACCGTATTGTTTTGGAAATATTAGGCGATTTGCTTAGGTGGTCCAAATTCCCCCATTTTCCCCTACTAGTAGCAGCTGAATATCACTGTACTTATTGAGAGAATGCAGAATTTCGAACTCTTGTCATTAGCCTCTCTCTTCCATGCTTCAGGTGAACGCTTTCATTCGTACTGTTTTCATATACCGCTCTTCTAACCAACATAGAGGCCAAACGATCGCACTTTGTTCCATAGATCCGTCTTGAAATGAACATCAAAAATATTGATGTGTCAAAATCATAATATGATGTAATATGTCCTCAATTACGATCAGACATGATTTACTGTTGAAAGATATTCTACAGCATGTAACAGGATTCTTCGCAGTACTTCATTGATTCAAATTACACGTTTATGTGACTCTCGAACTGTATTTGCCTGATATTCTTATATTATGTCGATTAGTTCGATTTTACGATAGTGTACATCATAAAACCGATGCGTGTTATACCGAATTACGGTTGAATTTGTTCTGATAGAGTAAAATCAGATTTTCGCAGTTTATACGATTTTTGGTATTTTTGGTTTGGTATTTGGTTTTGAACGACATTCTATATGCTTATGATTCCCTTCCACTTTATACACGACTTAGAGCATGCCAAGTTATACGATTCAATGTTTGCTGGATTTGCTTCTATTATAATCCCTAAAAATGTCGTTATTTTGACATTTTGGATTTGCTGAATAATTTTCAGGATAATTATTTGTTCTTTGATTTACTTTGTTTTTGTGTTTTTACCGAAAGTAACAAGTAACAAGTAACAATTAATTTAACGCAGTTAAATTCGAAAGTGGAATGAATTATTAAAATAGTGTTAATATATAGCACACTTCGAGTCCAAGATAGAGTGAATTGAAATATTGTAACAACGCCTATTGAGATCGAGGACGCCGCGAAAGGTACTGATAACAAACTTGCGCCTGAAGCAAGAGCGGTCGCTAGTATTTTGTATGAAATGCGTAGACTTCACTATGCACCAAGTATACGTATGAACTCGAGGTTTGATCAATATGCAAATTACAGTTTTCGTGTAAATAGCACCTAAAAAACGTGATAGTTGGTTGAACGGACGAACGTGTTGAATTATGGAGGCTTAAATTTTTTTAGTTCGTTCGCTTCTAAGAAGTTGGCTGAGTTCATCCATTGTTCCTTTCTACGAAGATTTAAAAAATGCTTATATAAATGCTGTACCTGATGGAATAATTGTACTGTATTCGTTGCAATAAATGTTTTAACATCCGGTTCGTGAAGCATAATCGCAATTCTTCCAACAAGAAAATAAAAACGTTTGTCACCGAGAATAAATTAGCACTGAAACTCACGTCGCTAGCCGTCACTGTATGCGTTTTGTATGCATATGCAGATGAGCTCGAAGTGCTGCTGCGCGCACAAATACGGCACGCTATCGCTTGGAATTGACAATTTTTCAACGACACAAAGTAGTTACCAGGAAGAGGACGCTCTAATGTTCCCCGACCAAACACATTTCATCACGTGTCACGCGTTTTCTTTTCAATTTCTTCTAATGATCACGACCCGGGAAACAGTTAACACCTTGTTAATCTTCATCGTCGATTCCGCTAAAAAAATAAGAACACAACACGCCGAACAACCAAAACAAACAATACGCGTCGTCTACGCCAAATTTCTTCACGCTTCCAGCGATGATCACGGAGCGAGGACTGACTGCTACTAGAAGAAGTTGACTGTACACACCCCGCAGCAGCAGACAGCCAGATAATCGTCGTAAGAATCGGACTATCCGCCACAAGTTGGACGAAGGAAGGATCCATCTGTGTGAGTGAGTGATAAGTGCCAAATATGGTAGGGTGGGTCGTCATAATGAGATTGAAAACGAAATTGACGAAACAACGAAGGAAAAACAAATGTTTGTTCAAAGCAAGAGGATGTTGGCTCTGGATTAGCATGCAGCACGTGTTGCAAAATTATTACAAAACAATGTGGTGGCCTATTACACCTTTGACGCTCCGATCGCGATCGAAACAGAGACGATCGAGTATCCTCCCCACAAACACTTTTCAAACTATGACAGCTGGGATCAACCCATGTTCGCTTCGATCTTTATGCTCGTGTATGCAAAGTTTACCCATTCGGCAAGTTCTGCCAGGGAAGAATGCCAGCAGAAAGAAAGTCATAAGAACAAGATACTTTAAGAGAAATGCAAAGAAAAAGGAACACAGAGGAAGGCCACATGTCTTGTAGTTTGTTTGACCCCCAAAAGTATACGGCTATGACTGGATATAAAATGCCTTCCAGCGGTACGCGCAGAAAATTTAAATTTACTTGACAAAACGGTACAAATTGAGGATTTTATATTCATAGCTTCCACTTCTAGTGTCCCACTTGATCTATTTTATGGGTAGAGTAAATGATCTTGGTTTGTCCAATTTGGGGTGTTTTTACGCAACTAGTAAATGCAAATCGATTTTTCTTCATGAAAATCACACATAATCGATACGAGTTTGGGTTTGTTGAAAAGCCCCAAAGTCTCTAGTTGCTAATACTACCATAAGGTGTTGAAATTATTCAAATTTTTATGTTTTTTAACGATTTTTTTAACGATCTTTAAGGAATTAAAGAAGAATTATGATCATGGTTTGACCACCTCTGATCATGATTTGCCCAAAAAAATGATCACCATACTTCTGCTATGCGCGAAGCACACCATAAACAAACATAAACAAACTGCAGCGCGCCAAGCGGTTACCATAGAAATCATGTGGACAAAACAACATTATTGAATTGGACAACTCATGATCAGAATTGAGTTCATCAAAATGCGTTAATTTAATGGTTTAGCTATGAAAATCCGATACAAATGGTGAGCAAGCATGATGTTTACAATATTTATAAGTGTTGTATTCCAGAAAAGGTCTGAATACGTGCCAAATAATCATCTGGTGATCGATTAAAAGTTAGCTCGAATGAGGGGCGCATTGACACAAATAGAAGGTGTATTTTATAATCCTTTAAAACATGTGATTTCGTAAAAATATACTATCAAACTACCATAAATCATGTAAAAAGCAAATTCATTTATATGTTTCGAAACATTCGAAGGCCTTATTTGACACAGGAGCGCTGAATTAGAGCATTCAAAAAAGTGGGCAAACCATGATCATATTTTCGACTGGACAAACCAAGATCATTTACCCTAATTAGAATTTCAACATAAGTTCGCTCGCGTAAACTCTAATGGTACCTGAAATTTTACATATGAATGACAGTGGTTTAGCATAAACTGTTATCCAATGATGAATGACTCATAATCAAATCAGCGTTCATTCAGTGGCACTTTGTAGAACTGTTGTATCACGAAGGAATTTACATAAGCTAATTCATGATCCCGTGGCCGAGATGGCTATAGTTTGAATGAGAAAATTTTTTCATCATGGAGAATTACGACTTTTAAATCTTTTGTTCTCTTTCCAGGTTGAAAATCAATCGCAACAATCATCAGCGATGGAGATCGATCCACGGTCGAAAGAAGATCGGTTCATCCATACAACTGCTCTGCTCTGCAAGAAACATCGGGCTGTTGTTCTTTTAATAACACAACAATGATCATATCAACTGTCTCCGCTGTCCGATTCTTACGCCTGAATGGGTACTGTGTAATGTGCTATTAATAGATACGACAAAAACATGTGACGTGTACACGATTAAAATCCGGCTCTGTTACAGCTAAAAAGCTAAATAAATAAACAAATGGGATAAAAAAAAATTCTCTAATGTGTGCAACATGTTGATGGGACGAAACTCTTCGGCTTTCATCGTTCCAGCAACCTTCTGAATAGGAACTATTAGCGATTCCTTTCACGCTAGAGGCACATGCCCAGTTTATTTTATTAATTTAATTTATTAATGAGGTCCAGCAAGATGTAATCAATAACATGAAAACAATCTTGAATAACTCTGCTATCGCCTGTTTAGATTGTTCAAGTGTGCCATTAAAAGTTATGGACCGCGGTTTGCTATTACTAGGTTTCAACGGGGTTTTCAAAATTTTCCATAGCAGATCTTTCGAATTTTCAAAATTTTAATGCAGATCTGATTATATTCACAACGAGTTTTCTTAAACGATTGTGAATATCTATTGTGCGCGTTCGTGTACATATTCCAATGATTTTCATTATTAGTTCTACTAAATTTGTTGTACCATCTGTCTTTCTTACGTTCAAGGTGCAAAAGATCAAATTGCACCAGCTGTTCGAGTTTTTCAAATAAACAAACTTTTGCGTAACTAACCGATTTGTACACGTTTTTAAGGCACTACAGGGAAATTTCGATATAACGTACCCTCGATATAACGTCACTTGATACAACGTACATTTTACCTCGATATAACGTACACATTTTCAAAGTTCAAAGGAATATTTTTTGGATGTTGTTTTTTTAAAAGAACAATTAATTATCTGATGCTTGTACTTTTTACCAATCCCGAAGTACAACTGTTTTGTGATTCCGGATTCTAAATGAAACAATTTTTATACAAAAGTACGACGGGAAACATCATGAGAAAGGTTGGTTTCGTCTTCTAGTTGAATTTATTCATTAACCTTACTCTAACAGCAACACAAGAGTTCTTTATTATGCTTCGATATAACGTGCAATTCGATACAACGTACAATTTTGAAAGCAAAATGTACGTTATATCGAAGTTACCCTGTAGTTAGAACAGCTGCTGATACATCTAAATTATTGGCCTCGAATGGAAAACCCAGGCTTGTCACCACGAAAATGCATTTTTCAAAAATTTCCTCCAACACTTCAATTTTTTATTTTCGTCGCTTTCAATGAAATGATCTACAACATTGAAAACTAAAGTCTCTCGATCGATTATTTGCAAATTAATATCTCTGACTGTGCTGATAGTTTCAAAATTTGAATAAACATGATCCATTAAAGATTAACTATGCCTGGAAACACGCGTAAATTCATCTACTGATTGTTTTAAATAGAAAAAATCTGCTAAATGTTTCAAATGGTTTAAATTGTGGTTATCACGCCAATTAATATTGCATTCGCCAGCTAATATATTCAATTTGCTACAATCAAGAAATATTCCGGGCCAAGTTTCTAAAATTTCAATAAAACGCTGGTCGTTAGAGCTGGGAGAGTCACTAAATTGTTGATACAGAAAAGTAAATTTTCTTTCATTTTTTTTATTTTAAAAGCGCGTTATTCCACCTGACAATCCACTGGCATCTTTGCTTCACACTAACGGAACACGAAGTTTAATTCCACAATCGTGAAATTATATTGGATTAACAACGATGTCATTGTAGAACATAAGTGAATTAATTTTTTTCGAACTTATCCTCAAAGGTGTTCAAAATTTCTTTTTTTTTTCTCACCATAACATTGATCTACGCACAGAGACAAATACAACAAAATAAATCCAGCTCAAATTTAACCACTCCTTCCTCAGGTTTTGCGCTTAGCAACACATTTAGCGATCCATTTTGATTTGTATAGAAGAAAAAAATATAAAAGTACGTTATTCTACATGAAAATCAATTTCTACCTTCGAAAAAAGATCAATTTCGTTAGCGAACAAAGATTTTGTAAAACATATGGGAACTAATTTGTCCGAGTTTTCTCATTAAACTTCAAAGTTTCATGATTTTTCTTCCGATTATTCTCACCGTAACATTATTTTATGAGCAGAGAAAAATACAACAAAATAAAGATGGCTCAAATCGGACGATTGTTTCCTAGAGTTTTGCGCTTACCAACATATTTGGAAATCTGCCAGTGAGAGATGTGTTGGCTCGGTTAGACCTTTACTACATGTCCCAAATATATGTTTTCCTTAAAGCTATCGATCTTCTAGTGTGATTGTCCTGATATTCTTATATTCTCCTTTTCCTATTCCTTCGCGAGAAATCAAATCCCTTCTTACTAACAATAGAATAAGGTGAAATGTAAATACATATCAGATATAAGATAAGGCTTAAGAATTGAGTGTGATGAATGCGAGTGTAAACATTGTCAACATATCATTATATCCTTTCCTTTTCCTGAAGAAAATATGTTACCCTTCTAAACTCGAGCAGACCGCGAGATCGATTCTACATCATTAACATTACAATTAAGGAAAAATGTTTATATATACTTGTACAATACACTACAGATAGGAGTTTGGCTCCTTTAAATTTATGTAACTGAGCCTGTAAAAATAAACGATTTGAAAAAAAAATATTTGGCGAACCGTTTTGTTTGTATAGATTTTATAAAAATTCTTCAAGTGTATTTGAATAGTGAAGTGGACGCCAAATCTCTTAAAACTGTGAAAAATTTTTAGGTTGGTACAATGAGAATAAAAAACTAGTCTGGGGGAAACACAACAGTATGAATGGATTGTATTCAAGTCTATTCCTGAATGGCCAGAGATGTATCTTACTTATGAATAATATCTGGACAACGGAAAAGTCACGATATAGAAATGTAGAAACTATGAAAGTTATGACTATTGTCAAAAAGAACTTTCATTTCAATTTTACCATGAAATTCGACACGTTTTAACACATTGTGTGATAAAATTTACAAAGATCATAATCTCCTTCGCAATGTATCTACATTAGGGTGCCAATGGATGTATGGAAAAAAATCGAAACTAAAATTTCAAAAAGTTACCCTTACAAAATGTTCACCACCTCGAAAAAACACCCTATGCCAAATTTCAGCTCAATCGGCTTCCAATCTCGTCTATTGACAAACTATAATCACGCCATTCGAATACTGTAACTTGAGCCATTTCACGTCATTTGCAGCGCGTAATAAAGCGGATTACATTCTCGTTGATTTATTATTTACACCAATACTGAAGAATTGTCGATGTTGATAACACGTCTGTAAAAACTAGGAAGCGTGGAACATGTCTTGTAAAACGCATTTTACTGTTTTGAATTCGGAAATCACTACGATTCGCGAAGTTGTGCGAATTTATACTTCGAACGAAGCAAATAATCTCAACTGATGTCATCTCACTCAAAGAGACAATTACGTGGTTCACGCTACAAGAACATAAATTAAGACAACCATCCTCCGAAGGCTGCAAGTAGGTGTTGCAGCTCTTCAATATTAAACGATCGTCGGAACACCTCTGAAACTCGTAAATAATCGAAAAAGGAACCGCAGTCGAATATTAGTGTTTCCCGTTCGCTTAAACAATTGGCTTTCCCCCGTGTTTTGAAACGGTCCACTAGTATCAACATGCTGTACCAATTCTAATCGTATTCCAATTACCACCAATTACACCAACCCCGCCGATTGAGTTCCGTGTTCACGCGGGCCTGTGATCATAAAAATTACACTCGGTTAAATTTACGATGCTTTTAACACTGCGGCGATTCCACACTATTCATAGCCGTAGGCCGATCTCTCCGTATTATCCCACGCACAGGAACGCATCATCTTCGGTTGAGTCCGAAATACCAATGTTTTGGATTCCCTCAAGGCAAGAGCGCTCGCACACATTGCACACTGACCTGTTCGCGATCGGTTGGTCGTTGACAAACTGATCGTAATCGATGACCATTTGTGTGGTTAAACACTTGTTTTCCAATGCAAGCGTGCACGGTGCCTAAGTTATGCAGTGCGCTTCGAAAATTTGTGGCGAGGATTAAAAGAACATAAATTGTGTGTGGATGTTGGGCACGGAGCTATTCCGATACGTGCTGTTGCTGCTGCTGTTGCCGTTGTTGTTGTTTTACGTGGGATGAGATCAACGGTACTGCGCTCCTTGAGCTCCTCCCGTTATGTTAGATTGTCCGGTTGGGCTCAGTAAATGGCCAGAGAGAGCCCTGTCTTGCAATGGATTGAGGATATGTAACGGATTGGATTAAAATGTCATTTAAAATCCCAATCATTATCTCAGTACTATTTCATCCGGTCTAGTGAATTTGTATATAGGGGAAAGTCGGGAAAGACCGACAGGGTAGAAAAGTTATCGAATATATTTTTGGAATATTTTTCGTTACGTGAATGTTCTACCATTAGTTTTGCCATACAAATGAAACACAAATTTCTGCATTACTCGAGAACTAATCAAGTTAATGAAACGAAATTTGGCATGTGATGATTCTAGGGGGCACGAAACGTTTCTATGGTGAATGGACACTCCTCCCCCCTCTCTAAAGGGTGAAGAGGGGGGGGGGGTCTGTATTTATTCTATCATATTTTCTGTATCAAACATTTATTTCATGTAACGGAGAAACATGTGTCTGAAAATAATCTGATATTATAATGATGAGTTTTGGTAGAAGTACTAGGAATTTTTTTAGTATATGGTAAATTGAATGGGGTCAATTAGAAGATCAATCAATGAACAGTTCTGCGATTGGATTTATGAATTTGCGCTTAGTAAGAAAACGTTAATGTTTGAAGGTATTGATAACAAAAAACAAATTTTGGGCGGAACGAAGTTTGCCGGGTCAGCTAGTTGTAAATAAAAACATAAAAGTAATCAACAAGGAACAGCTCGATGTAAATTTTCGTCTGCAGAAAATAAGGTTCTCATTGTTATCGAGTAATCTTTGGGGTATTTTTCGTTACGTGAATGTTTTACAACCACTTCTCTTCCAGTAACGAATCAACGATGAAGTTTTCTCATTTTTACTCCAGAAATATTGACGAGAATAAAATACTAATCAAGTCGGGTGAGACGGACACTCCACCGACAAAAGACAAACATTTTGTTTTAAAAACAATTTGATTATCTCCTCCTTTTATTAACAGATGCCTACTAACTACGTTTGCAAGTGCTACCACATATCATGGACGAATCAGCAGAGCGGGTTTTAAAACGTAATCCGAATGTCGGAAGCTATTTTAGACATGAAAAAACGAGAAAAATTACAATCCCTTCTAGGTGATTTTAGTCTAGCCTTTTTGTTAGATAATTTTTAATGCATATTTGAAGACCTCCATAACTTATCGAGTACATAAACTTGAATTTTCTCATCTACCCATCTTTCCCACCCCAGGAGTCCATCTTTCCCGCCAAGTTTCGTTTTTCCCGACTCAATCTTTTATTTTCAAAAATTCCGGACACATTCATTTTTCAAAATTCTGCCTCAAAAACAAATTTTATTATAAAAAGAGACCTAGACTATCAATTTGTGGTAAGATAGCTTTATTTTTTTGTGAAATTCACCAAAAAAATCTACTTTTTCTTAGGTTGTCCGTTTTTACCGTCTTCATCTAATGGTGACTTGTATCGGAAGTACGGAAATGGAAAAATAAGGAGTTCAACAGAGTTCAACTACTTATTAACGAGTTCTCAGTTGACAGTTTTTGAAGTTCTGAGTTTTGAAATGAGAAGTTTTGAAATGAGAAGTTCGCCGTCTCACCATAGTTTTACTTGTGTCATTTTTATTAGTACTAAGTTGAGATTTCTATGCCAAATAACACGCCTCGAAAGCATTCTGATTGGCAAGCTCTAGAAAACGCGTGCCAACAGTGCAGGTTGGAGAAAATTTCTTTGACGAAAAATTCCCCCGACCAGAACGGGAAACGAACCCGAACCCCCAGCATGATAATGTGCGACGCTAACCACTCGGCCACGGGAGCACAAGTTTAAAGCCTCATAAAGCCAAAGAAGAAGAAGAAGAATTTCTCAGTTCATATGTGTTGGCAATATCAATAAACGCAATAGTATATTTTGTCACTCCGTATATTGAACGTGTTTTGGATACAATCATCATGAGGAGAAAAAAAATATGCACAGTGAACCCTCAACCAAACGTCGTGGTGCAACTGTCGACCGGCAACTGCCTAGGAATATCATTAGGGTCACCAGGAGCAAGCTAAACGTTTCGGATCGCGATTTGATCAAAACGTTTGGCGCCGGCAGTACAGTGCAAATAAAAAATCTTCTGGAAGGTTTTAACTTCTACCGAGCCAGAGAACAACCAAACCGATCCTTTAAACAGAATGCTGTGGCCAAATGTTTCTGTATGTTTGTTTGCTGATAGAGAAGATGTGTCTAAAACGCACCGGCCGGGATATTTGACCCGCCTGATTTTCTCGTAAACCAGCAAGAATATAAATGCAATGGATATAGGCAATTGTGCTAGTCAATGATAGGATCCTACCATGTAAGTTTTACATTTATAACATGCTTTAAAAAAATAAGAAAAATAATTTTCTTTGGAAGCAATTTTCTATGTAATTTTCTACATCATTTCTATGAAGTTTTTGTTGCTTGAAACCGATTCAGAGGCGATAACTGTGGGTCATATTTATTGAGTCGAGTTCCCAGTGAATATCTCAGATGAAGAAAGTGGTAAGAAAGGATTCATTTCCTTCTCAATTTGACATTTTCCGCATCAGCTTACACTTTTATGTTACACTTACTAAACTGGAGTAAACCGTGAGTAATCAGTCCAATCCTCCTAGACTAGTATTAAGTGAACTACAAAAATGATTTTTCGGCCCCGCAAAACTAACGGGTGGCAACTAAAGTTTTGGAATTTTTTCGAAGCCCCTATGCTCAACAACAAACGAGCTCAGAGAGAAATGAGAGTGTCTATGAGTTAGCTCTCTCTCCTCTTTTTTGTTTGGTTCATGCTTGCTCTGTTTTGCTCAAAATGTCGCACATCAAAATGTAAGACCAGCCAAAATTATGGACGCAACAACAAGACTTCACGGAGCTTACGAGATTCCGCAGAAAAGTTCAACTGTTCTCACCAATACATCTGCGAAACATTGAAAAGATTCAGTATGAAGTTCCGAAAGAACACAAGAGACCCGGAAAACATCGAGAAACAGATTTCAACGCTGATACTTTCATGGATGATAATAAATTATTCCGGAAAATGCTTTGTTTTGGACGACGAAAGATTTCTTGTCGTGACATCAACCCTCAAAAGGAAAATTGGAAGTATTGGAAGTTCCATTCCATTTTTTATTAAGAGGCTTTAAACTTATTCAGTTCGCATGACATGACATTCTATAATATTTGAAGAAATTATTACTTAACAAAAGTGTTCCTATTTAAAATGTTGAATGGAATGCTGCCTTGATACTCGTGTGATCGAATTGAGCGAGTTGAAGTGATTTGCATGGATATAATACAGAAAACACGAATGATGCAATAACTTTTTATATACAGCCATTCCATGCCATAGTTTTGTTGTTTATCGCAAAATATTAGACCCGTTTTTTTATTTTTTGTTAGGGTGAGCATTTCTGAGGTTTTTTACATAACATATATCGACCGGTTTAACCGGTGGTCCTGAAATTATTTTTCCCCTTTTATCCAAAAATAACTTCTTCCAAAAATTCATAACATTTGAACTATTGAACCGATTTAGACGATCGACTTTTCAAATTGAAACCAATGAGTTAACTTTCTTTGAAAAAATATCACATCATCTTATCATCATCTTATTTGTGATTAAAACTTTTGTTTTCTGGCCGCCATTGCATATCCTAGCATCATGAATTCTCATTAGAATGTATAGGAGAAGTGGGTAATACGCACCCCCTAAGCGAGAATGGATTTATCTTGCCCGTGCTTTTAAAATTTAAGGTAACAACTACGTCAGTACGTAGATTAGTTAACCCTTAGTTATCTGCAATCATTCTGTATTTTAGATACTGAATAACAAAAATGCTACGAATTTTATTTTGTAAGGTGCCCAAATTCTAAATTTCCAATCATACGGTGTTAAATGGCCCAGCAGATGTATAAGTATATAGTAGTATGCCCATGAGTTGTTTCTCTCAGAGACTATAAAGCTCAGAGAAACAGCTTATATGAATGAGAGATTCCATCAACCTATTCACTTCATGCCCACCAGCGAAGAGAAGAAACCGTTCCTCCGGTGAGCGTGCTCTCCCAGTTTTCTTGCGTTAATTCTCCAGTCCGCGCTCTTGTTTTCCTGCATTCTCTGAACACATAATATAGTTGCCAGATGTGAAAACATTTTTTCGTTTTGAAGACATTTATGTTTGTGAAGACAATTAATGTTTGTGAAAACATACTGATCATTTCCAAGTATGGAAAAACAATTGT
The DNA here is from genome assembly GCF_029784135.1 of Toxorhynchites rutilus septentrionalis. Taxonomy (NCBI): domain Eukaryota; kingdom Metazoa; phylum Arthropoda; class Insecta; order Diptera; family Culicidae; genus Toxorhynchites; species Toxorhynchites rutilus. Next base: position 55,471,643 of record NC_073746.1, read on the forward strand.
TTGTGTGATTTATCGAACATCATGTTCGAAATATCGTGATGGTGTGCTCATTTTTGTTCATTATGATTACATTTGAAGACATTTATTAGTGTCATGCCGAGATATTTGAAAAAATCATCTGGCAACCCTCATATACAAGCTATTTCTCTCGTGAGAATGTTTACGGCCGATAGCGAGCAAATCGCCCCGATCAAGGGTATGCCATACTATGGCATGGGAATAAGTTAACTTATTCTCATCAGAAGCTTCCCGCATGTGCATTATGACTAGGATTTTCATCTGGTTTTAGACAGTTAACATGTAGTGATCCCCAATTTTTGAAATTAATCGTTCATCAGCTAATCGAATAGTTTTCAGCAGTTTGTTATTCGATACGATTAATCGCCCCAAATAATCGATTAATCGATTAATCGCAACACTGAGATGAATAATTAGTTAGACTAATATTTCTCATTTGCTAGAAAGCCATCTGTAATCAAAAAAGTGTTCACTCCGCCTGAAATCCAATTATTATCTTTTTCGCTCTCCTAAAGTCGTAAACAAAGCTCTATTAGCGTTGAAGGTTTTGAGCTTCGTTTACAGTTAAGGGGAGTGTCAAAGATAATGATTGATTTTCAGGATAAAACTGCAGCGGCCGTACGTTTTTTTCTCTCTGCGTTTGGATCGATTAATCGACGTAAATTATTCGTTCGCTTCGATTATTGGTTGTGCAGTATTCGTTCGATTAATAATCGATTTCTGTAGGAAGTATTCGATTAATCGATTAATCGAACGATTATCGGGGATCACTATTAACATGCACAAAACTGTTGATTCAAACTCAGATACGGAAATCATATGCATCCTACAAGGATCATATCCCTACGAAAGATGTGGAAGGAGAGCGTGTTTAATATGTGACATTTGTCAGCGATAATAGCAAAAATCGAAAAGAACTATTCGAAAAAATCGATCAAAAATCGAAATGCACAATTCATACAAAGCGAACTTTGGCCATTATTTGAGGAAAATTCGGGAAAACTAAATCACTAAAACACATTCCGATAGATTTTAGTGATACGTTTTCAGGGTACAGTATCAGGATTGTAATTGTTGAACGAACCGAACCTTAAGTGTTGCTAATTTCATAGTAGTCTCGCAATGAACTTTTGTCCCACACCACTCTATTGTATTTTTATTTCAAATAAAGCTTTTAGTTCATCCGCCGCTGGTTCAGCTGACCAAACAATAAACATTATATTTTCACTTTCCGGTTGTATGAATTATAATTTCATTTGTAAAACCATCCCCCACGTCAAAGGCGCTTCGTTCGGTTGTCATTTCTAAGCTACACCATTTGTACTGAATGATAAACAGAATCGAACGCAGAACACGAATTGGCAATGACATGAAAATCCATCACCTCGTGTATTAATTTTATTATTATTTTTTTCCTTCACATGCACAAGCTTATCGAACCCATCAAATGATCGTTTAATACTTGCAAGGTGTTATACATTGTCGATAGTAGGCAGGTCATTTTTATTTTTACAATTCAAATCGACTTCCTTATTACGGGAATCCATCAGAGCAAAGTTAAAGTGTTTGACAGGTGGAACCGCTGCTCAGCCGAGGGTGTACAATTTTTCGGCAAAATCACATAAATCATCTTCTGCGGAATGAGTGATGAATATGTCTAAAAGCATCATGTTTAATATATATTAAAAATTCAGTTTTTAAATTGAATTCATTTGCCGATATCATGTCATGCAACGATGGTAACAAATAAATTTCATGTGACTTCTTCATAAATTTGTTTCAATATCGCAACGATATACAACGATATACAGTGACAAGCTATTCGTTCCATCGAGCATAGGTATATTTTCCCTTCTGCTGTAATAAGTTCCACATAATTACGAACAAATAGCTGCGCTATTACATAAATTTTAAAAAATGCGCCATCTAACATTTCTAAGATGCATTTCCTGGACGCACAAAGGCAGTAAGAGAAGAACTTACACGCACAGAAGCCCACCAGATGGGGGCCAGTGCTTCTAATATCGTTTAATTAGAACAATTTCAGTGGCTGCCGGGCCGGGCATAGAGAAGCGAAGGAATGCAGCCTGTGCGGCATTGGACCTCAACTGTAAGTGGCGAACGGAGCCGGCTGCATTCCTTCCAAGTTGGCAAGGTCTGGAGGTCTGACTCTGGACAACTTGTCATGCCGATTATGCACATCCGGCGTTTGTTTTCATTTGTGAGTTCGAAGCGGTGACGTAAATAATTCAACATAAACGAAGATCCGTTTAAGTTGAAGACTTGAGCGCAAATCACGTATGCTGCCGGTGAAGTTGGCTGTGCTTGGCGCCGGACACCGTTAAGAGTCGGAGCCCTTCGGATGGAGATTTCCACAGAAGTTGTCAGCAGAAAGGAAAGGATTTCAGTAGAAGGGCGATTTCAGTTATGATTGGAATTCTAATGTATAATACCATAAGCGTGGAAGGTATTCTTTCCATCAAATATAATCCTCTATCACCTGCTGGAAGATTACGAGACAGCTACTTGCCACCCTGTATATAATATAATTAGTTCGATGAACATATATGTATAGCTAGTAGACCAGACTAGATTTTTTCATTGAAAGAATTTTTGCATTTCAATAATTTCGAACATTCACGTACCTTTCCGAACTAGTTTTTCGACGGTATCGACGGTTTCAAATACATAATCTGTCTATACGTTCTCAAGATAAATAGTGGAATATGGACATCAAATCGTTTATATAAATAAAATATATTGCCCATACTATATAAATTTCAAGGAATTGACTTGCACCAGGACCAGACTTAAATCACAATATCTGGTATTAAAAGATTATTTCAATTCTTGCGAGAATGGCAGAATGCTTCAATAGGACTACAGAATCCACAGATGACACCGAATATTGTGACCAATTTTCTTCATCATATGATCAGCTTGAATTGTGACTTATATTTAAAAAAAGTGTATTTGCAATTACTGACCTTCTTTTGAAACAATCCATAGCTCGAAAGTCAGGTGTCTGATAAAAATACGGTTTTCGACAACATTGTTGATATGTCAATGAACTTTCTAGGAACTATTAAAAACTGTTAAATAAACTCACTCAAAAATTGCATTGAATAATGATAACAATAACAGATTTATGAACTGGTATAAAAGTTTACTTCTATTTCCAGAAAATCGCCGAATAACACCGGAAATGAGGGAAACACCCATTCGATGTCCAAGGTCAGGACACAGTGATTGCAGCGAAGTAGAGGCCAACCACCCGTTTAACGAGTCTGTATAATCTATTTACTTCGGTGATAAGCACAAAAATACATTGCGATGGTAACGGAATATAAACAGAAAGGCTGTAACAAAACACGCGAGGGGAAATAAATTGTAAATATACTGTAAACAAAAATTTGCTCTTTACAGAGGATGATGCCAAATTGAGCAAAGTCTTTTATGAAAAAACATGCTCAAAAATTGCCATTAAATTAAAAACTTTAATTTTTTTATGTAAGAGTACGTCTAAAAGAGACATATGGGGGTAAAATAAGAATCTGTAAGAATGTTTTTTTTTGAGAAACAGTTGAATAATTGTAAAATGTAAAACATTATCTAAACGCGCTACATGCCACGTTTTTCTTGGCCCATCTTAGGCTTCTCAAATCGTACCGACTAAAAAGACGAAGTAGAGTAGCATGGAAATACAATTTGAATACATCGCTACCACTGCAACAATAATCGCAGCTATCCGTCATGCATATTATTCTATTTAAGGAAAATAGGAAAAATGATATAACAAAGCTACCTTGTAAATTTTGTAATTGCGTCGCAAGCCCCACCCATGTGTGAATCTCCTGCCAGCCTGAATGTATAAAATCAGCTGTCCGCTGCGAAGCAATTGTATCGGAAAGTAGTCAAACATCAAATAAAACTGAAAACGTTCAGAAAATGTTTACAAAAGTGAATTTTATTAAATTTCACATAAATTTGAGCATTTATAGTCCCTTTTGTGAAAAAAGTTGTCGATCACATGCCACACGTGCAAATGGTTTGCCAAACGAGCACTTTTCGGCTGAATTTTTCCATCGCAACAGTCGTATCCGCTAATGGTACACTCTCTCCAATCAATTAGGTATAAAATTGAGGTTCTTTGTCGTATGTTTCGTCATCCATGAGAATGCACTGGTTGGGATTGTTCAAAACACGCTCATATTGCTTTCGAGTTCGTGTTTTAGCACGATCTTGCTACTTCGGTGTTTGTTTGGCCACTTTTTGTTTTTTATACGTCTTTAGACCATGAACTTCTTGGCCAAATCACGAATAGATGCAGACCTATTCTTCTGAATATAATTTTCAACTCTTCGGTCCAATTCGAGATTACTTGGTCCGGGTTTTCGTCCACTTCTGCTGAGATCCTCGAAAGAACATTGAGTTACCGAACTTTGCGACGATTCGTTCAACACTTTCTGGACAAACTTTGATTTTTTTTTGCTATTTCGTGGTGTGTAACACCCTTTCCGGTGGATAAATTGTGCAGAATTTTCTTTTTAGTTTCCTGTCGCAACGTGTTTTATCCTAACGCTTACCAAGCAGAAGGAGTAATCATATCAGTTCTTTTCAGAACAATTTTTCCAAGAGAGCTTCTACTGTGGACTTGAAAGTTCATGCATCCAGAGACACGGTTCCATATTTCAGCCCTATTTTCCTTTTCTGTTGTAAGCGAATTTTCTTTCCAGCAGAAACTCTGCAATCGTTGCATATTAATAAAGTTTTTTTGGAGCAGATTGTTACTTTCAGTAGCAAGAAAAATTACCAGTGCATTGAGTCTGCTCACACGTTATTCAGAAATAATTCTTGGGTTTAGTTCTGCGCAAGATTTACTTCAGGTAGTATCTCACCATAACCGTATCGCACAATAAGCACAGATGACATATATATGTAGAATCTCAAACTGCTGGAAGAAGGGAATCGTCACAATCGCATACTCAAAAAATCATGCTATCCATATAAGTTCAAAGAGAAGTCAATACACCCGGTGGAGTAGGTTTTTTTTTGTTTTGCTATCTCAACGAAACCTGAACTACTCCATTTGATCCGGACATGATTGGAGCGTTTTCAGATAATTTTGAATGGCACTTCATTAAATTTCAACCGTCACTCTCCAGTTGATAAAGGATGTCGTAGCTCAAACCAGTAGCCTTTTTTCCATCCAGAACGAAGATGTTTATATGGATAGAGCAGACCTCTCATTCTCTCAGATTGAACGTCGTCGTGGAATTGTCCCCAAAAAATCCTTTCGATGTCAAGCGGTTTGGGTGGGTAGCACATTTTTTGTTACTTAGAGTTTAGAGTTAGATTTACAAAAGGGCCTTTTTCAAGGCTAGAGGCGAATGAGCTGCAAAAGTTCAAGGCCTCTATAAAGAAAAAACAAACAACAAAAAATTTCAGTCTGCGACTCGGCTCGAAATCACTTCGGAAGAAAAGTTGTGCATGAATGATTTCAAACCGCACTGCGGTTCTCATCGTTTTTCACATCTTTGTCCTCAAATCCGTGGTTGAGGCTCGATGAAAAGTTACTGTTTTGTTGTTAATGACGATAAAAATATATGCCTATGGCTGCCGCGTGTATCTATAAGAAGAGATGCGTAACGTGCATTGGCAGCGAAGACACAAATTCCAACATATGGTCAGCTTGTGTATTGTTCTCGCGAGAGCAAAAATGAATCATGCATCAACCATCTTTTTAGCGCCACCAAAGTTTTCACTGAAGTGATATTTTAAGGTGCATTGTAAAGCAATATCCGTAAAGAATTGATTTTTATATTTTTTGCTTGTGTTAATCTAGGAGAGTTTTATAAATCGATCATTAAATTTTCGCGAAGTCGTACATTGGTGGAAAACTGAAGGTGATAACTCGTTCCGCATGCTGTCACCACCACCATACAATCGATACCGCCCGGAATGAATGTTGTCGTCGTGCGAAAGTGCTGCATAGTATAATTTGTGAGATGTAATTGATGTAAGATGATAATTTTGCTAAGTGAATTTTGAAAAACTAATTGTATATTGAAAAAGTTCAGTGTTTCAGTGTCCTCTAAACAGCGAGCAATCAACAGTACATGTAAATGCTGAAGATGAGGAGTTAATTTGAAAATTTTATTGCGTCGCTTCTTTGAGAATGGTTTGCGCCGCTCAGTGCAAACATTTAATTTGCTTACGTTAAATTTACTGTATAAAATATCGATAAGGAGCCACGTTATGTTTAAGTATTTACTGCTTGATTTAGGGGACATTTATAAAGCGACCGTTTCTCGATAGATCACAGAAATGTTTACATCAATCGATTGCAGATATTTCTACGCACTATCCAAGCATCCAAGCGAATCTAGTTCTTTTCAGGCTTTTTTTCAAAACCACCAAAAATTTTATAAAAAGTAAGTTTTTCAAGTCAAATGATTTATTTTCTGGGTAGATTACTTCACGAACTAGTCATTTGAAAAATTCCAACAAAAAAAAACCATATATTTAAATTAACAGCTCGTGGTTTAGTCGATCATCTATCCAGTTTAGTCTCTGACATTACCCACCCGACTTTTTTAAGTGTATTCAAATGGTATTTTTACAAGAAAGTTAATTGTTTTCAAACTTTGTTGAACACAATATTTTTATCGGAATGCTGGAATCCGAGTTACAATTTTTTTCAAAGGGGTCAAAGACTTTGGACCCGACACGATTTTGAAAAAATCACAATTAAAATTGGCCATATGATAACAAATTTGGTGTTTAGGCAGCCTTTTGTACAAAGTTTGAAAGAAACTCAATACTACACAATCTTCTACAGTGCGTATGCGACATCAGATCCGATGTACGGACGGGATTCAAATTCGAATTCAAATGTAAGGTAGTACAGCTTCACCATAGAAGATCGATCGTCGGGAGGATTCCGCAACAAGTGAAGTGATTCACCATTTGTTGATTGTTGATTCTGTAAGCACTTCCGATTTCTGCAACAAAGCCATTTTTCATACAGAATTTCAGAATGAATACCACGAAGAATTATGGATCAGGGCCAACCGGGTATGAAAAACAAATCTCTATGCCAGCAGAAAATCCAGGCCGACAATACGTTTGCATTCTCTTTAGCTACCTACGAATTACTCGAAGGTGCTGAAGTGACCGGAAACAGATTTAGAAGGAAGAGGGTAACGTTCACAAGGAACCGCATGGTCTATTCAACGTCGTCCAAAAGAAATTACCTCGTGCCGGCGCGATGTCTGTGAAAAGGACCTGCATCTGACACAAAAGTAGTAAGACTTAGTTGCAATTTATAGAACTTCGTGTGACGCACCCCCATCGTTCGGAGCGAGTGCAAAATCATAAACTATTATCGAACTCGTGTCTGGTGCAAGGCGAACTCTTTTTATATACAAAGGATTCAATTTAGCCATCCAGGACCGGATAATGACAACCATTACCGGAAATATATTTTGACCAAAACGTAGTCGACTAATAAAGACGTCTCATGTTATAAAATGCTAGCAGAATCACCATATTTCAATTGTCACAATTCAACTGCCGAGATTATCGATCAACAACAAACAGTAACACACAACATGATAAGCCAATTGGTACCATACTATACGTTTGTACCGGATCCGGTTATGGAGAATAGCTACATCAAGTTGTACTGGGATCGCAAGATCATTATGGATATCCATCTACCAGCTAGTCGCCCTGATTTGGTAGTCTACGATAAGAAGAACATCGCAATACCGTTAGACCACGATCTTCAATCTACGAACCGACACTCAATATGGTAAAGGACATAAAGAACCGCATTGTTGAGTAAACGAAAGAGAAATACAGAGGCAAATTTTCAAAAAGGGCGGTCCTAAACAGATCGTAAGGTCAGCTAGTCAGTGCTGTTCTGCAGATCTGTACTGTATTTGCGTGGGTCATCCCACTGCAGCCCAATACGCGATCTTAAGGAAGTGGTGTCACATTGCCATGAATTTCAGCTTTGATGGTTCACAGGCGGTAAAACTGTCAGTGGCGTCGAGTGGAGCTTTCGCACCCAGGGCGGAAGAGTCGATTTGAACCCCCACAACCCCGCCAGAAAAGGAATAAATCATATTTATCCAATTTCTTCTTACAAATTTGGTTAATTATGCACCCCCTGAAATCGTGCACCCGGGGGCGGACCCCCTCCTCCGCTCTATCCAGTCGACGCGACTGAAGACTGTATCAAATAACGTGCTGTATACCCGCTCGTAATTCTATGAGTACGCGTAAGAATTAATGTTGGAAATCAAAACAGCGATCACGTCCAACATTTAGTTATGAGTTAAAACTTCACATCCCTAAGACCTCATCACAATAGTCGGTGTTCATCTACAACTTAGGATGAATCAATTGAAAGTATTGCTCGGTTTATTTTTCGCGATAACGGCCGCCACTGCAACCTCCGTGGGCTCTAACGGGATTGTCAAATGCTATCGGGAACAGTGCCAACCCGGACAAAATCCCGAACAGTGCAAACAATGCTGTGAAGAACTTGTCCAACGTTTCTTCAAAGATGTGGACAGCATCCGTACTAGCTGTATAGGAAAATGTGACAACAGCGAACCGATTATATTACCAGCGTCCTTATTAGATATCAGTGGGCTACTTAAGGGGATTCCAGTAGTTGGTCCCATTTTGGCCGAAATTCTTAAGGGTATCCTCCCCGGTGGTGCTACGGGCAGCATTACCGGAACCATTAGCACCCTTCCCGCCACCGCAACCGGCGCTATCGGCAGCCTTCCCGCCACAGCTACCAACATCATCAGCACCCTTCCTGACATCGCAACCGGCGCTGTCGGCAGCCTTCCCGCCACAGCTACCGGTGCAATCAGCAGCCTTCCTGCCACCGCGACCGGCGCTATCGGGAGCATTCCTGCCACAGTTACCGGCGCTATCAGTAGTCTCCCCGCTACTGCTACTAACGCTATAAGCGCCATTCCGGCGGCCGTCACCGGCGCTGTCAGCAACGCTCCCGCCGCCACTTCCAACATTCTTGGAGGTCTTGGTGGGCTTACCGGCGGGGTTACCAGTAATATTCCCATTCTTGGATAGTGTACCAATTATTTTACCAGATATTTTGGTATTCTCTCTGGGTTGGGAAACAATCATGAACAGATAAAAAAAATTTAAAATGGTATTCTCCATACATGTCGCATATGTCCCTGGCAGCTTCGGCTGCAAGAAGAGCAAGATGCCGTAAATGTTGATTTTTGTCTCATGGGTATTCCGTTTCTAAGTCTCAAAACTAATCAAGAATTAAATAATTCAAAATTATAATTAACAAGATTTTGTAGAGCAGAAAAAGTTCTATCGAATGAATACCTTTGCCAAGCAGCAAACAGATCGTTGTAAAATAAAAGAAATATAAAAACGCTATGAATTTATTCCTCAACCGAATATATTATAAAGAAGATCGTCCTACAGCATTACTGGCTATCAAGGATGTTCAATCTACAGTATCGGCCGACATTCTTGACCCGACCCATATTAGTGTACTCGCACATCAAATTGTGACTTGGAAACTTTTGGTTGTGTAGAACAACTGTCCAAGAATAAGTTGTAGGCGGGTGGCTGCTATGCAGATGGTAAGGTGTGAAATGTGCAAATTTGTTGTTAGAAAGAATTTTCAGTCGGAACTGTCAGTGGGGAATGCAAACTGCGAATGGCAGTGGGGAATACGATATGTTGGCTCCTGCCAGATTAACACGTTGATCTCCGATATTTTCTTGCTGCGCTTTCCATTCAGCCCGCATCAAGAGCGTTTGCACAATCTCAGTGTCGGTGTCAGCACCCATAGATACTTATTGTGAAAATAAAAAGTAGTCAGAAATTCGACTAGAAAGAAGTCATATTTAGTGAATCATTCTTCTTCTTTCTTTGTTTTTAAGAGGCTTTAAACTTTGCAGTTCATTCGCCTCTAAAAAGTGAATCATTCGTAAACAAAACGTATATATGGATCAATTAGACACTAGAGACATAATGGTTGCTCGAAATACTGACAGAAGATTCCGCTATGGGAAGGATGGTCAAACGAATCGAGATATTCTATTCGAGGTGATGAATGGTTGCTGGTTATATGGTTAAATGATTATTTTTAGTTCGGTTGAACCGTCCACATTAGATAACCATTCATAGTCGGAGTCAGCTTCTGAACAATACTACCGTGTTGTGTTTGTGCTGGTCGTCTACTGCAATCCAATATAGTAAACGATGCATAGGAAGTGTTGTCACAGCTTGATGACTCTGAAACTGTAACGCCGTATCGAATAACGTGATGTATACCTGCTCGCAATTTCATGTGTACGCGTAAGAGTTGTTTTCAGAAATCAAAACGCCGATCACGTTCAATGTTTAATTTTGAGTATAAAACATCACATCCCTCAGACATCATCACAATAGTTGGTGTTCACCTACAATTTAGGATGAATCAATCTAAAGTATTACTTGGCTTTCTTCTCGCGATAGCGGCCGTAACTGCAGGCCCTGTGGGCTCTTCCGACGGGATTGTCAAATGCTATCGGGAACAGTGCCAACCTGGACAAAATTCGAAACAGTGCAAACATTGTTGTGAAGAACTTGTCCAACGTTTCTTCAAAGATGTGGACAGCATCCGTACTAGCTGTATAGGAAAATGTGACGGCAGCGAACCACTTATATTGCCAGCGTCGTTATTAGATCTCAGTGGACTAATTAAGGGGATCCCAATAGTCGGACCCATTCTTGCCGAACTTCTTAAAGCTCTCCTCGGTGGTGCTACAGGCAACATTGCTGGGACCATCAGCTCTCTTCCCGCCACCGCAACCAACATCGTCAACACCCTCCCTGCCACTATTGGCAGTCTTCCCGCCACAGTTACCGGCGCTGTTAGTAGCCTTCCCACTACAGCTATCGGTGCTATTAGCAGTCTTCCCGCCGCAGCTACCAATGCTCTCAGTAACCTTCCAGCCATCACTACCAATATCATCAGCACTCTTCCCGCCGCAGTTACCGGTGCTGTTAGTAGCCTTCCCGCCACAGCTACCGGTGCTATTAGCAGTCTTCCCGCCGCAGCTACCAATGCTATCAGTAACCTTCCAGCCACCGCTACCAATATCATTAGCACTCTTCCCGCCGCTATTGGCAGTCTTCCCGCCGCAGTTACCGGTGCTGTTAGTAGCCTTCCCGCCACAGCTACCGGTGCTATTAGCAGTCTTCCCGCCGCAGCTACCAATGCCATCAGCAGTCTTCCTGCCGCAGCTACCAATGCCATCAGCAGTCTTCCCGCCGCAGCTACCAATGCTATCAGCAGTCTTCCCGCAGCAGCTACCAATGCTATCAGCACCCTTCCAGCTACCGCAATCGGCGCTATCAGCAGCCTTCCGGCTACTGCTACCAACGTTGTTAGCACTGTTCCTGCCACTGTTACCAACGCTATTGGCGCCGTTCCTGCGGCCGTCACCGGCGCGGTCGGCACTGTTCCAGCTGCCGCTACCAACATTCTTGGCGGTCTTACCAGCGCGCTTGGTGGCCTTACCGGCGGAGCTGCCAGTAATATTCCCATTCTTGGATAGTGTACCAATTATTTTCCTAGGCATTTTGGTATACTCTCAGAGTTGTGGAACAATCATGAAGAAATAAAAACTTTGAGAATGGAATGACAAAAATCAATTCGTTTCTACTTAATATTAAGGTTAGGATGCCAATGAAAATGGTAATCTCTAATATCAAAAAGTTAGAGTTTTTTGAAAATAAAGAAAAGTGAAGGAAATAAAGGAGTAAAGAGATTTTACTCGTCGAGATTTACTGTTATCTCGGAAAAAATAATGTGAAAAAAAATATTTTTTCGTTTTTTTGAAAAGACGACAAATTTTTTTTTTATATGTAACTGTGAATCTCGATGTGTCAATTTTAAGACATTTGGCATCAAATATTTTTTTGAAAACCCCGATTTCCGGTGATTTTTCGGGTTTCAAAAAACTCAAATTTTAACGTCTGCAACACTAATGAATGAAATTCGAATGAGCTAATATTTTGCATAGGGTATATTATCGTGAAAATCGACATTTCGCAGCAAGTTCCGAATGAAAAATTGAGATAACTATTTTTATTGGCTCTTAACACATTAAGGACCGCACGTTTTGAGGCAATCTTGAATGCTCTATTTGTTCGGATTCCACGAATGAGATTGTTTCCTCCGATGTCGATGAGACGAAGGCGAGCCATCGGTAGGCCTTGTTAGATCCTTGGCAAACCAAGGATTTAACCTTCAAATGTAGAAAACACAGGTTATTTCATGATCCATCCGTAACAGACGGAACGCGAAACACGAGAAAACACGTGAGCGGTCCACAATGTGTTAAAACCATACGTTTCGTCTCGTATTCCGAAAAAAAAACTAAGTCCCAGAGTGTCGATTTTTGACAAAAAATTTTTTTCGAGATGACAATAGATCTCGACGTCTTAGGCAATTTTAAGACATTTGGCATCATAAAACTTTTTTCCAAAATCCCGATTTAAGGGGTCTTCGTAGCCTAATTGGTTGCGTGTCCGCTACTAAGCAAACGATCATGAGCTCATAACTCAGGGCCCCTCAACTGACCATCTTACTGTGTTATTCTAGCTACTATGTCCACGCAATAATCATCATGTTTCGGTAATCCCCCGGTAATCCCCTGCTGCATCGGTAATTGGCACTATTAATAACGCAATAAAGGAAGCCTCATATCAACAGTCCCGCTGTGAACAGCCCAACTGTGAACATTTGAACAATAGCAATATACTTACACCAACAAAAAGGCGACATGTGTTGTGCATCGATAGAATAGGAATTCTCTTGCGCCTAAACGGCTACTGTGTTATAGATAAAACAAATGTTTATCGATAGATAGCGATAATCTTACGCCTCAAAATAGTAATAGTGTAATATACAACAAAAGTTATCTTAAGATAAAAAATGTACACGAATGAATTCGGTTCTGTTACAGCTGAATTGCTAAATGAGCCTAATAAAGTAAACTGTTGGGACAAAAAAAAACCCCGATTTCTCTTTGGGTGATTTTTCGATTTTCAAAAAACTCAAACTCAAACTTTGACCACTTTGCACCACGCTCCCTTAAGTCCGATTGAGCTAATATTTGACATAGGGTGTTTTTTCGAGGTGGTAAACACTTTGTATTGGGTATCATTTCGAAACTTTAGGGTCGATTTTTTTCCCATACATTCTTTGGCACCCTAGTGAAGATGGAACGAAGCCATTGTAGTAGTATAGGTAAAACCACGTGTTCTTCATAGGGTAATGGTATTTGTGAGAGAAGGGCAAAGCACACGTAAATAGATCGATTCACTTATCAGACTGTGTGACGCTTCACTGACACGAGTCTATTTGTACATTTGAACAAAATAACAGTTCAGCTGAAAAGTTTATAACGTTGACGTCTAGATGGCGCCTCTTGCAAAAATCTACTCGACTATCACAAAGCACCATCTTTCAGTGGATACGTGTCAAAATTTGACAGCAATCGGTCGATTGGTTCGTGAATTACAGCATTGAGAGCGAAGCAACTTTTGTTATTGTGGAAAATATAGAAAAATCCGAAATTCGTGTATTGATTGTAAAATTACATGAATTGGGCTTCGAATTGCTTCCGCATCCACCGTATTCTCCAGATCTGGCCCCCAGCGACTACTTTCTGTTCGCAGACTTGAAGAGAATGCTCGCTGGCAAGAAATTTAAGACCAATGATAAAGTGATTACCGAAACTGAGGCCTATTTTGAGGAAAAAACCGAAAGAGTACTATAAAAATGGTATCGAATAGTTTCAAGATCGCTATGTTTGCTTATGTTCAATAATAAAATTGAATTTTGAAAAAAAAAGTTTTGCTGTGTTACCTTATAATCTTTTCAGCCGAACTGTTAACAATTCAGTACTGAAGTAAAATGTATGAACGATGTGTTCCGATGAACAATTGCAAATATAAATATACATATATATAGAAGGTGTATTTGCATATGAAGTAAAATTCTGATTATACGCGAGCGTATAATGAGCGAATTTATAACACATGAGAATTGGGACTCTTTTGGAAGTGTATTTCCACTTATACTTTAGCCATTGAGACTGAAAAAATGTTCCAAGGCATGAAAATAGCAAGGAAAGAATTGCGATCTTACCTTGTAGCAACGCCACGGGAAGTCACAAATTTAAACTTATTGTAATCAGTAAATTCAAAAAACCAATGTCATTCAGTGCAATCATTTCATATACATGCCTGTCGATGGCAAATATTCGGTAATAAAAAGTTCTTCCGCTCAGAAACTCGATGTTGATAATTCCTTCGTTGATCATATTTTTTTCACATATTCACGTTGGAGAACTTTAACCCTTCTTTTCGTTGGCCGAGGTGCTTTGATTGAATACTTGTCCGTTTACTATTTTTGACAGCAGAGGCAGCCGTGGCAGTGTTCCGAGCTCTGCAACACAATTTTCTTAACAAGTGTCAAAGTTTCTAAAACTTACATTATAGATCCATTAAACGTAGAAATAAAAATATTATCAACACAATTTTGTTTTATTGATTATCATGACATGAAACGCTATGACTCAGGAATAACAAATCGGTGCAAATCGACTCTTCCGCCCCGGATGCGTTAAAATAATTGGATAAAAATTAACGAACTACATTCTTCATAAATTAATGCTAGCGTTCAAAATCATTAGGGCCCAACTGACATTTTGACAAGAATAGAAATTTTAGTATTATTAAGATGTTCTAAACTTAATTACAATTCAATTTTACTTCTCGTCAAATGATAAATTTTTATGATTCTTAACGCAAGAATTATATTATTTGAAGGTTTTTTGTTTCATGCAAAGTGCCCTCGAAAAATAAATTTGATTGACTCCGCATGACCTAGATTGAAACGAAAAGTTTTCCACTTGCGTTCAAGTTTAAGAAGAATCAAGTGTTCAGTATCCTAATTGTGAAAAAAAGTTATTACAATTGTGGACAAGAGATAAACTTTCATAAAGCTCATAGACATTAATATACTAATCCTGATATAAGAAAAATCAAAGAAAAAATAAAACATTCTAGTTTGTTACATGTTCTGTTTTTTCAATGTTGAATGTAATGCGAAAAATATTTTTACTGATATGTTATTAGATTCTGTATATCCTCTTTCAACGTTATTCGTTGGCACATTCAATTTTATACCATTTGTGTAACTGGTGTGCCAGGTAGGTGAATTTCTATTTGTCAAAAGCTAAAACTACCAAATCCCGTGAATCTTCCCACCTTTTATTCTTCACCTCGGTAAACAATAACAATCCAGCTTCAACCGAATTGGATATACGGAGCAAACGTTTTGGTGACGGTTTTCTCGTTATCGCGATGGTGGTGGTGATGGTGGTGGTGATGGTGATGATTCTCCAAAGTGCAATGTATTCAATAAAAACAAATTGTGTGTATGGTATCCGAAATACCGTAGCAACGACTGAACATAAACTGTTAGGTATTTTATGTATTCACCTGAACAAACCAGGAATTTTGGCCGGTGTGAATGAAAATATTCGCTATTAAGGCAGTATTCTAGTCTAGACATTAGGTTAAACATTTTCCTGCCAACTTTAGGACTTACAGCAATAGTTGTAGAATCATAGATGATTTTCTAAAATCCTGTTTTCGGCACTTTTTTAAAATTGATGCAAAAAATAAAATAAATTTGTTTTCGTCAAAGAAACAAATTAAACTTATACACAATTTATTTGAGTCTCTAAAACATCCTGCGGGCGATCATTTTTTGTTGAATCATTCATCTTCAATGACAAAAGGGTAATTTTTATCCAAACAAAAATATTACAGTGAGGAAAGGTCCTACATGAACGTTATATGCAGGGTTGCCACATTTAATCCTGTAAAATTTTCCTAAAAAATCTGTATATCTGAATTTTTAGCAAAAAACTCTGTATCAAAAAACTAACGGCACAAATGGAAAGAAGGTTTATTTTCATTTTTATTTTTTATGGGTTGTTAAAGTCGTATCAATACAACAAAATAAACAATAAAAAGGTTTTTTATAAAGCTTGTTTTTCAACCCTTCACAATGAAAACAAATTTAGGCGAATTTTGGCGAACTTTTCTCACCAACCAATTAGAACGAAGCGCGGAAATATTTGCGAAAAAGCGAAAATATATGGAATTTGCAATGCTTTTGCTGCAGAAAAAATACAAATTCGCGTTGCTCTGTCCACATTCGCTGTTGCCTCTGTCCACATTAGAAAGCTGGAACAAGACAACCCAGATGGGTGTGTAAGTAATATTCAAGCTTGCTGCAAGATAATAAAAATTTTCCGAACTTCTATTTATACTCTACTAATTTTTTCAATATTGAATTGTATCGAGTTCGAGATATACTTGAAGTCACATTTGTGAGTAGTATGAATTTGTTTCACCAATTTCGAACAACTTTTTTCCGTTGTAAGGACGATGGATTGACAGATTCGCATGATTTCGTAATTCAATGTGAATGACTTTAGCGAAAACATTTCGCAAGCATCAATTTCGCAACTGAAAAATTCGCTTAATGTCTCCATGACTAACTGAAAAAAAACAAAGTGTATTAGTAAGAAGGTGTACAACAAGAATTGTACTGTAATGAATTAAATTTTTTCAATTGAATTTAAAAAAAAATCTGTAAATTCTGTATCTTTGCTGAAAATCTGTAATCCTGTATATACAGATTCTGTTTCTTAAATTTAGAGAAAAATCTGTAAAGTAGAATATTCTGTATGTGTGACAACCCTGGTTATAGAAATGAAATGAAAACTGGTAGATAAGGTTTATTGAATTGTTATTGAATTGGTAAGCAAAAATTATGTTCATCTATAAAATCTTAGGAAAAACAGAAATAAATCTATTTTTCATTTCTTCTACATCTACACACATCAAGATAACAATGATGATGCTTCCTTCGTTGTGTCCCCGTTTCATATCCCTCCTATCCAAACGATAAACTTTTACTTAGTCGCGGCAATACATACACACACTCTTTACAGATACACTGGCCAAAGGTTGTGCAGTCCATTGATCATTTAACAAGAGCCAAAGGTTATACCGCTCATGACAACTCTACACGAGCTGATGATTGCGCCGGCTAGTGACCATTATATCCTGGATTCCACGAGTCGAGAAAGACGCACCACGCTAGATATGGGGTAGACTAGGGGGGCGTTGCTGATTAATGGTCAGCTGCATCCCAATAGGAAGTATTCCGTGTCGGGCACACGTACAGAGCATCGAAGACTGCCACATACCAATTATGAGAACACTTGTAATACTAACCTCGAGCTAACCACGAGTAATCGGTTACATATTACTAACATAGTTGTAAGCAAACATTGTCGAAATATTGAACTCCCGGCCCCGTTAGGCTGACGCCATATGAGCCTTAATAAAAATATATATTTTGGATAAAAAAAAAAACAAAACGTGTCGGTGATCGCAAATCGTCAATCTTCTATTTGCACGAAAAAAAATATTCTGAAAGATCTGTTTAGATATTTTGACTTTTTCCAACAATGAACGATTCAAATCGATCCTCTAGATAGCGTTCAATCAAAGTTCAATAGGCTATGATCCATTACATCTTTCTAATCCCACCAAATACAGGGCATCGACTTCCTGCTAAAGTTATTCAGTTTCAGATTGTCTGGTTCTATGCGTAATTTTTCGAATTTAGGATTCTCAAAATTTATCCACTTTTCAACCCCAAACGACTTCTTTAGGTGCGAGCAAAATTTCGCATTCCGTTCCACATTTCTCATTCTTGATGAATTATCAAAATACGTTTATTGACGATCGGTTTACTTCAACTTCAACGACACGTCACACCCTTGTGATTCCGCCAAAAACAGAGCATTGCCTTCATGACGAAGCGACTCCACATCAACATCCATTGCACGGATGTTGTTCTTGTTTTTTTTGCGCTTGAGATTCTTCAAGAATCTACTTTTCATACTATAACACCTTACTTCTGTATACTGCGCTGAAAGTTTCACGATACGTATGATTAATTTTTCATGTTCTCGCGCATCTGTAAAAGTTTAAAGCATCTATAATTCAACACAATCTCTAAAATTTTTAGTTTCACTATAAACAGTGATTAGCCAACACCATGTGATAAAGCTGAGAGTATCTTTAAAGTTTGTTATTTAATGATCTTTATATTTTTGTTTTCTGGAAGAAAGCTTGCGTGTATTTAGGAGTGTTTTCTGGCTTATTGATGACTTTTTCCGATCGGTCACTCAATTTGCGCGATTCGAGCGTTGTTTTCGGGTTGAAAGTGGCGCCAAAGTGATGCATCATTTAAGCTGGATGTGAAGGAAGGTGTTTAACTGGGATGAGAGCTGTGTATTTCGCTGCGGTTGCTGCTGCCACTAACACATCACCGATTCGGTTCTGACTTTTGTTGCCGTTCTACGAAAGGTGCTGCGTAGTAGCATTTGTGGTTTATTTATTCGGGAATAATGTTTATGGGAGCGTACCAGTTGGGTACTTTCTTTTCTTAACTATACTTTCAGTCATAGACTGGTTCATCTACGATAGATACTGAAAAACTACTTGAAAGTTTAATCGGATATTTAAATTGACATTGATCGACATTACCACCCGTAATTTTTCAATCGAAAAACGGTGTTCAACGGTGAATGGGGTTGAATGGATCAATAAAAAAAACTGTTGTATTTGATGAGAATGGAGCTATCGGTCGACGATGATGAGCTCTTTGCCCCAAATGAAAGCATAGTATCTGGTCGAGAAATGGTTTCAACAAGCCGGCACTATTTGTAATTGAGAGGAGAGTATGATAAGTAACTAATATTTGGTTTTGGATCTGTAAATCATTGACCTTCAAAAAAAAATTGTGACACACTAAATTTCTTCATATATACAGTGACTCAAACTTGAATTCGTACACTACCATGCAGATATTTTTTCACTACTTTTGAAAATCCAAAACAAGCTTTCGAAACATTCTATTTAGATAATGATATATACATCATTTTAAAGCTTAAATCTTCAGATTTTGAAATATTTTACGGACATATTTTTTATCTTGATGTGTGTAGATATATTGGACAAAAATATCAAGAACAAATAAAAATCGGTTTCTTTCTGTTTTTTCGAAAAAATTGTGGACAATTTTTGCCAACCAAGCCACAAGTAATGAAACGAGATCTGTGTGGTGGTGTATGAATTCGAGTTTGAGTCACTGTATATCGACAACCGGTGGTGGAGGACTATTTGATAGGAATATGAAATTTAACCAAAATTCAAAAATCAAAAGTTACATTAATACCAATCACACTTTGCCATACTTAAGGATATTGAGTAGATTTTTTTAACTTAAAATGAAACATCTCAAAACAGAAATATTCAAAGTAAAAAAAAGTTTGGTGTTCATTACACTCCAATCAAACAAGAAGTTTTCAAGTCTTTATTTAGTAAGCAAAAATAGATTGTAAATAGGCTCTCAGAAGGAAGAAGGACCATTTTGCATTGTTAGCTGTCTGACGTTGGACGAAACGATTTATTTTCTTGATATTTCCTAGGTTTTTGTTTTGGAGCATAAGTCTTGGGGAGGATTTTTCGAAATTACTGTTATTTTCCGAGTTCTAGCCATTTTAAGAGACGCGTTATTTAATCCGATATGACTTGACTCAAATCTTTAAAGTTTTTTTTTTGCCAAGCTAACGTACACGTTTCTTCCTTTTACGGTAATGCAGTGAAATTTATATTAAATACTCTTTTTTGGGAACAAAATTCGACATGTTGTAAAAATGTTCAAAAAACATTTTACACTGAATCATTTAAACCGATCAGACTACGTTACGAAAAAACCTGTGAACCTCAGTACACTTATTGATATCATAAGAGGCGATAAACCCAAAATTTTGCTGTCCAATGAGTATCTTGTCTGCAAAAACGTGGTGTGAATCTGCGCCTAATTCCATGCATACGTGCGGAAAAACAATTGCAAACCAAAACATCGAACCTACTAATCGCTCATTTCGGGGTATAAAATTTCCCCCCGGACCGACTCAAAGCATCAGTCAGCATTCGCCGTCTATTGAACATGAATCACTTCAATGTACTGTTAGCCTTCGCCCTCGCAGTAGCGACCGTCTCTGCGGGTCCTATCGGTCCTGACGGGATTGCCAAATGCTACCGGGACTCGTGCCAGCCCGGACAAAACCCGGAGCAGTGTAAACAGTGTTGCGAAGAGCTTGTTCAACGTTTCTTCAAAGACGTGGACAGCATCCGTACCAGCTGTATCGGAAACTGTAGCAGCTCCGAACCAATTATAACACCAGCGGCCCTATTGGATCTGTCGTCCATCCTTGGGGGAATCCCGGTAGTTGGTCCACTTTTAAGCGGTCTTCTTGGTTCACTCTTGGGAGGTGGTGCCAGTGGAGCTCTTAGTGGCGTAACTGGCGCACTTAGTGGCCTCACTGGCGGTGCATCTGGCGCTACTGGCGCTGCTACCAACGCTCTTAGCGGACTCACCGGCGCTCTTGGTGGCCTCGGTGGTCTTACCGGAGTCATTCCCGGTCTAGGATAATCGGATAATAATGAGCTCTAAGGGTAATCGATGTTCTATTTCAATTATACAAACAATGTTGAGCAAATATAAAGAAATACTAAAAAAACGTGTCTGTCCACAACGAAAAGAAAGCCAATAAACACATTCCTCCACAATAATTCAATTCCCAACCCTTATCCTTTTCGTAGAAACGTGCTGCTCCATTTTATGTGTTCAAGCGTGCGTACGTGCTCGAAATGCTATTGCGAACAAGAACACAGACTATGTCTGACGTTTAATCCCAAGTATAAATTTTCCGCGTTTTCAAATATCACCAATTAGTCAACTCTCACCAGCAACACGAAATGAATTACCTCGGGGTGCTGCTAGTTGTTGCTCTCGCTACTCCGACCACCCTCACCATCGCACACCCCCTCGACTCTGAAGGAGTTGCAGCCCGGACAAAATCCGGAACAGTGCAAAAAGTGCTGTGAGGAGCTTATCCAAAGGTTGTTCAGGGATGTGGACGCCATCCGTACCAACTGCCTAGGAAACTGTGGTGGCGGCAGTGATCCAAACATAACACCAATATCCTTAGCATTGGGCGGGGATGTGATTAGTAGTCTTCTTTCGTCGGTGATAGGATTACTAATCGGAGCTTTGAGTGGTGGTGCTATCGTACTTATTCGCGGTAGTGTTTTAGGGTAGTCAACAAAGAAAATAAACCTTGACAAAAAAAAATTAAAATTGATGTGTTTCTTCCCTTCCCTGAAATATAAACCGCAATAGACTCTACTATGGTGGTTTCTGCTATAACCATTTCTGCTGAAAAGAGGTGTACGGTTCCCTTCTGAACTGTTTTTTCAAATTCTTCTATGTTAAGGGTGGAACGATAAAAATTTGGTCGAAGAAAGGTGCGTATAGTTTAGATTAATTTTTTACTCAAAAAAATAGTAGGAGTGCCGGCAGGTTTCTTCGTTTTTTTTTAAATTAAAGCTTTATTCAGTAAAAATAGTTACAATTTAATATTCAAAGTGTTGTCCATCGCTAGTCCCAACTTTTTCCAGTCTTTCTGACAATTCACGGATCCCTTTGTGGAAATAATCGGCCGTTTTGTCAGCTAACCACGAATCGATCCAATTTTTGACTTCATCAAAAGTGCTGGTCAACCAGGCCATGTTGCATCGATCGAAAAAGGTAGTAATCAGACGGAGCAATATGACTTGACTCAAATCTTTAAATTTTTTTTTTTGCCAAGCTAACGTACACGTTTCTTCCTTTTACGGTAATGCAGTGAAATTCATATTAAATACTCTTTTTTGGGAACAAAATTCGACATGTTGTAAAAATGTTTAAAAACCATTTTACACTGAATCATTTAAACCGATCAGACTACGTTACGAAAAAACCTGTGGACCTCAGTACACTTATTGATATCATAAGAGGCGATAAACCCAAAATTTTGCTGTCCAATGAGTATCTTGTCTGCAAAAACGTGGTGTGAATCTGCGCCTAATTCCATGCATACGTGCGGAAAAACAATTGCAAACCAAAACATCGAACCTACTAATCGCTCATTTCGGGGTATAAAATTTCCCCCCGGACCGACTCAAAGCATCAGTCAGCATTCGCCGTCTATTGAACATGAATCACTTCAATGTACTGTTAGCCTTCGCCCTCGCAGTAGCGACCGTCTCTGCGGGTCCTATCGGTCCTGACGGGATTGCCAAATGCTACCGGGACTCGTGCCAGCCCGGACAAAACCCGGAGCAGTGTAAACAGTGTTGCGAAGAGCTTGTTCAACGTTTCTTCAAAGACGTGGACAGCATCCGTACCAGCTGTATCGGAAACTGTAGCAGCTCCGAACCAATTATAACACCAGCGGCCCTATTGGATCTGTCGTCCATCCTTGGGGGAATCCCGGTAGTTGGTCCACTTTTGAGCGGTCTTCTTGGTTCACTCTTGGGAGGTGGTGGCGGTGGAGCTCTTAGTGGCGTAACTGGCGCACTTAGTGGCCTCACTGGCGGTGCATCTGGCGCTACTGGCGCTGCTACCAACGCTCTTAGCGGACTCACCGGCGCTCTTGGTGGCCTCGGTGGTCTTACCGGAGCCATTCCCGGTCTAGGATAATCGGATAATAACGAGCTCTAAGGGTAATCGATGTTCTATTTCAATTATACAAACAATGTTGAGCAAATATAAAGAAATACTAAAAAAAACGCACAACGCACAACACACAACGAAAAGAAAGCCAATAAACACATTCCTCCACAATAATTCAATTCCCAACCCTTATCCTTTTCGTAGAAACGTGCTGCTCCATTTTATGTGTTCAAGCGTGCGTACGTGCTCGAAATGCTATTGCGAACAAGAACACAGACTATGTCTGACGTTTAATCCCAAGTATAAATTTTCCGCGTTTTCAAATATCACCAATTAGTCAACTCTCACCAGCAACACGAAATGAATTACCTCGGGGTGCTGCTAGTTGTTGCTCTCGCTACTGCGACCACCCTCACCATCGCACACCCCCTCGACTCTGAAGGAGTTGCCAGCTGCTATCGGGAGAAGTGCCAGCCCGGACAAAATACGGAACAGTGCAAAAAGTGCTGTGAGGAGCTTATCCAAAGGTTGTTCAGGGATGTGGACGCCATCCGTACCAATTGCCTAGGAAACTGTGGTAGCGGCAGTGATCCAAACATAACACCAATATCCTTAGCACTGGGCGGGGATGTGATTAGTAGTCTTCTTTCGTCGGTGATAGGATTACTAATCGGAGCTTTGAGTGGTGGTGCTATCGGACTTATTGGCGGTAGTGTTTTAGGGTAGTCAACGAAGAAAATAAACATTGACAAAAAAAAAATTAAAATTGATGTGTTTCTTCCCTTCCCTGAAATATAAACCGCAATAGACTCTATTATGGTGGTTTCTGCTATAACCATTTCTGCTGAAAAGAGGTGTACGGTTCCCTTCTGAACTATTTTTTTCAGATTTCTCTATGTTGAGGGTGGAACGATAAAAATTTGGTCGAAGAAAGGTGCGTATAGTTTGGATTAACTTTTTACTCAAAAAAGTAATAGGAGTGCCGTTAGGTTTCTTCGTTTTTTTTTTAAATTAATGCTTTATTCTGCAAAAATGGTTACAATTTAATATTCAAAGTATTGTCCATCGCTAGTCACAACTTTTTCCAGTCTTTCTGACAATTCATGGATCCCTTTGTGGAAATAATCGGCCGGTTTGTCAGCTAACCACGATTCGATCCAGTTTTTGACTTCATCAAAAGTGCTGGTCAACCAGGCCATGTTGCATCGATCGAAGAATGTAGTAATCAGACGGAGCAATGTCTGGAGAATACGGCGGGTGGGATAGGACCTCCCATTTTAGCGTTTCCAAGTATTATTTGGCCGGTTTCGCGACATGCGGCCGAGCATTGTCATGCTGCAAAACAACTTTATCGTGTCTTTGCTCGTATTGTGGCCGTTTTTCCGTCAGTGAACGGCTCAAACGCAACAATTTTCGTCGGTAGAGGTCCCCGTACTTGTTTCATTCGGGTTTAGCAGCTCACAGTACACCACACCCAGCTGGTCTCACCAAATAGACAGCATAACCTTCTGGCCACGAATATTCCGCGCGGCCGTCGATGTTGATGCATGGCCGGGGTATCCATACGTTGCCACGCAGTTGTTCGTACGTGAAAAAACGGCGTTCGAGGTTTCGTGGCTTCAATTCATACGGCACCCAATGTCGTATCTTTCGGATCATTTCCATTACTTTTAAACAATCGGATATGGTTTGCTGAGCTACTCCAAGTGTATCTGCAAGTTCATGTTGCATTTGTGACGGATCTTGATCGAGTAAAGCCTCCAATTCTCCATCTTCAAATTTTTTTGGCGGTCCGGAACGTTCTTCGTCATCCAAGTTTAAATCACCCCTTTTAAACCGTGCAAACCACGTCTGACATGTTCACACAGTTGACCAGTTGAGTTGACCATAAACTTCCACCAAAATGCGACGACATTCCGCAGTTTTTTCTTCATATTGAAGTAATGAAGTTACACTCTCCGCAAAAACACTCTATAAGTCAACTTTTTAACATACACTGAAAAAGACGCGCAATGACAGCAGCTTTCCAACGAATGTCTGGAAATTTGATTCACTGGAATAATAGTCAAGTAATGCCATCTGTTGTTGAAACGTAGAAACGTAGAAACTTACCGTTACACCTAATACATTGAACACCCTGAGAATTTGAAGGTAATCGAATAAAAGACAGTGTTCGTACCGGAATGATTTGAACATCCCAAACGTAGTCCACAACGTCCCAGCGATATTGTGTGTTTCTTTACTAACACAACAACGCTTGGTTTGTTTCACACAACATACAAAGAGGGATCATTTCTCTCGGGAGAGTAGAGCTTTTCCAGATATTGCTTTGATCGCTCTATTCTTATGTGAGAGAACAGCTGATTGCAATAGAATATAGAACAGCTGATTGTGAACAGGATAGGACAGAGAACAGAATAATAGACAGAAAGATACGGTCGGAAATCGGTAAAATATATGTATTCGCGTTCTGTGTAGTTCTGTGTTCAACTTTAAATATCTGTTTTGCCTGTGAGATATCCGAAAATCATAACGGTTGCGCGCGAACAGACAGAATTTTGCCGAATAAACACCCAATTCACGGAAAACGAAGAAAAGTTCAGAGGTTTCTAAGCATTGCGGAAACTATAGTGATATCTTAGTGTTGAAATAGATAAAACAAACCCCAACGTGCTTCGCAATCCGTAACAATGCGTGCATCGTCTGAATTTCCGCTTAAACAAAAACTGTTTCTGATTAGTCGCAACAGTTGTGCGTTCCAAACTGAGCCTAGTTCAGCATGGTGATGTATTCTATACATCCAGTTCTATAACTTGTAACCCAGGATGAATTAAACACCGTATAGCACCACTAAGTTCGGATCTTTGAAGCGCGATGTCTACGGAATCTCTTGCAGAAGCACACTAAAAAAAAGGTTGCGTTAGTTATAAACACATGGATCATGAACATGATCTAACTTTGTCAAGTAAGTCTATATAACAGTACTGCCCGAACTCAAATTAGATTTGTATTATTTTTTTGATGTTACATGATTCCTCTTTGCAGGTTTGGAGGTTGACACTATCTACTTAGTACAGGAATAAACTCTGTGGGATTTTGTGTACAACGAAATTCGAAACTAACGTTCTGAGTATTCTTTGGAAATTTCCCGGTCCTTCCCTCAAACATATGAAATTAGTTAAATTAGTTAGTTCTGTGAATAATTCAATATGAAATACCCCGAACTACTGCTGAGCTTCGCTCTTGCCATTGTGGCCACTGCCGCGTATCCATTCGGAACCGAAGATGTCATCAAGCCCTGTCAAAACCCGGAACAGTGCAAAGAGTGCTGCGAACAACTCGTTCAACGTTTCTTCAAAGATGTGGACAACATCCGTAGCAACTGTTTGGCGAACTGTAGCGACGATCTAAGTGTAGAACCGATGAGTCTCATAGGCATTGGTGGTGTCGGAAGTGTGCTTACCCCCATTACATCAACACTTTCGACAGTGCTTAATGCAGCTTTGGGTGGTTTGACCAGTGGTGTTGTCGGAGGAGTTACCAGCGGCGTTGCTGCAGCTCTTGGAAGTATTCTCACGGGTAGTATAGTAGGGTAATAATTAAGTTTTGAAAACAAAATTGACTTATGCATTCAAAATACATGACACAATAAAATTCGTAATCGATAGTTTTCTTCTTCTCGATTGACACTTACGTTCCTAGACGAACTAGTTGCGAACTTAGAACCTAGGAACTTAGTTGCGCACCTGAAACTTTCTGTCATATATATACCGGGAATTTATAATTGTCAATCTACCCACTGAAATTGTCGCTAGGCGATAATTGATATTCCTTTCGGTGGGCCGAGCGGTCAATGTAGAGCATTTCCTCGGATTTATGAGGCATTTGAAAGAGAAATTTCATCAATCGATCATTGTGAACGGATGTTTGACAAAAAAAATAGCACGAATGTGAGTGAACAAGCACCGTAATCTCCAGATATGGTCCCATGTGACTTTTTCCTATTTCCAAAACTCAAATTGTCTCTTCTAGGGACCCTTTTTGACAACACTGAAGACATTAAAAATGATTCTTTCACTCTTTTCTCTCTTCTCTCTCTCATTCTTTTCTCCCTTTCTCACATTTCTATCCCTTTTCTCTCTTTTCTCAAATTTCTATCCCCTCTCTCTATTTTCTCACATTTTTATCTTTTTTCTCACATTTCAATCTCTTTTCTCTCTTTTCTCTCTTTTCTCTCTTTTCTCTCTTTTCTCTCTTTTCTCTCTCTTCTCCTTTTTCTCACATTTCGATCTCTTTTCTCTCTTTTCTCACATTTCTGTCTCTTTTTTCTCTTTTCTCACATTTTTATCTCTTCTCTCTCTCTTTCTCTTTTCTCTCTCTTCTTTCTCTTTCCTGTCTCTTTTCTTTCTCTTTTCTCTCTTTTTTTCTCTCCCTTTTCTCTCTCTGTTCTCTAATTCTATTCTCACTCACACCTTCTCTCACATCTTCTCACACATCTACTCTCACACCATCTCTCATACCTTCTTTCACACCTTCTCTCAAACCTTCTCTCGCATGGAACATGGAACAACTATGCGTACAACGACAGTTCATTGTAAATGCAAATGCAGAGTAACATGAAAAAAGTTTTTATTTTATTCAGTTCAAGCCATCAAAACTGAATAAAATAAAACTTTTTTCATGTTACTCTGAAACCCTTCTAATAGTTCAATAAATTAATCAAACAGATGAGAGTATTGTTTTGAATTTGTGATTCTGAATTGTATCAATTTTTATTTCGCATTTTTTTGCAAATTAGTAATTTTGAATATTATTTTTTTGTAATTGTAAGAGTTTCAGAGATTCAAAATGCTTATAACTAGAACATTTCTTAATAGACGGAGAGATGTTTGCATCAATTGATAGGAAATATTTCTACACCTCTATCACAATTAATAAAATGTTATTTTCCACGAGACAAACAATTAAATAACTGTAAAATGTCAAGCGTTATCTAAACGCCCTAACTGCCAAGTTTTGATTGGCCCGATTTACGGCTCACATGTAACGAAGAACATAATCTATTACAATGCATATATTGATCTTACAACTGTTCAAGCTTTTTACTTACTAAGCAAATATGATGAACTCAACTGAATTCGAAAATTGTTTCAATCGAATCCGCATTGCAAATACATGCAAGTAGAGTATAATTTAATCAGTACAATAAAAATACATACTAAGACAACGGCAGTCCCACGTCAACCTTGCAGTTATATCACCCATTTTTTTTTTATCAAAAATTCACTTTTTGGCACTTGGTCGTTTTTGACGTAGAACTACGTCTTTCATTAAGGGTGCCAAATCAGAAAACAGGTCACGTTTTTATGAAATAAAGTTAACGTTAATAACTATTTTTGCCGCGAACGGATTTTGGCGATCTACATACCAAACGATACGGAAATTCCCTAAGATTTGTTTGATATGCTATACATTACAATCCCATAGTAAGCATATGGTTTAAATTGATGAAAATTGGAAGCATTCCCATTTCCTCACACATTTGTTCTGTCCATTTGTGTGCTTTCCCGAACAATAACGAGCAACTTATCGACTAGCAACGAAGGGGAAATCGTAAGATATAAAGTCTCCGTGAATAAAGGAAAAGAAGAAGAACGAAGGGGAATATTTGCCTAGAGTATAAACAGTGGATCTCGCTGAGGCAAACTTTCATTCTTCGTGAGGGATTCGACTGAACAACATCATTGTTGGGCGAGCTGGACGGCGAGGGATCGAATTCCTTTCTCAAGGCGATGGGGGTGGAGGAGTAATATTATGGATAAAATAAAGGTTAGAGACGAATGAACTGAAGAAGTTTAAAGTCTCAAGCAAGGAAGGAAGACAAACTTTCAGTATCGTTCTGTATTCAAAGCAATGAATATCGCTTGTTCTTCCTTGTTTTGCGTCATCACATGTCTTCGTTTCGGATTGAGCTGTGAACGCGACCAAATTACTCACTCGCTGAATCTCTGGCATTACCATCATTGCATCAAACTGACGCCATTGCATTAATGTTCTGAGCTACACAATTGTGTGGGGGAATCATCAAGCTAGGCTTGCGTCAGCTTACCAAGAAAATAAATGTTTTGGAATTTTGTCAATGATTTGTTTTCGCATGACGGTAGGAAAACTCTCTCCACAAACGATGACAGCTAAGCTAATCTAGCCTGGCAATATCAACAGAAAAGGCTTCTGTTGAGTAGAGCGCAAAGCGGAGATAAGTGTGTGTATATTAAGTTGCTTCAAGCCATTGATATATGAATATTTGGATGCGTAAGTGCGTGCTTCATAGCCCGTACGTAAAAATAGTGCATCTTCGCTACGCTGAAACCCCATTTGTATCTGCTCCCGTGTGCATTGGACCTGTAACGATGCAACAATCGCCTAATTTTTTTATGCTATGATTGACGATCGTTTAATGTTGCAAATTATGCAGTCGTAATGATAAATATAAGCAAGGAGGGGAGATAGCGGGAGGGAAATATTTACGCTGGGGTAATAGTAATGAATCTCTGCTGAGGCAAATATTCAGCCTTTTTCCAAGCAGTTAACATTGTTTGTTATCTGCCATGAATGCATTTAACTGACGCTATGGTGAAGCAGGTGAAGCAGGTGTTAAGGTTGTGCACCAAAAAATTATTTGGGCCAAGTTATTCAATGAGTTATATTAAGTTATTAATTTATTTGGACTCGTGTGCCAGTCGCAAAACTGCTTTTAACTAGGATTGCATTTGCGCTAATCTTGATCATAATAAAGCAGTGCTACTCTTTTCGAGGTTGTTGGGATTAACAGATAGAGTTTATTTCGTTTTTTTAGTCACCAAGAAAGTAAATATCGTTCTGAATTTTTTTTATGTTACTTGTTTTCGCTTGCCAGTAGCAAAACTTTCTCCACTAAGAATGACAGCTGCGCTTATCTCGAGCATGTATTATTCTGCTAGCAGAAGAATGAATCATCAAACAATTATCGTCAAATGATTCTACAATAAAATGAACATATCAGAGCGACCAAACTGGTAGAATGGTTATTTCAAAATTTTCGTAGCATTATAAATATTATCCGCAGTTATAAACAAGCGACTTGAATTAAACTACAGCGTAGTTCTATGCAACAATGCGATCGTGTCTTGAACACAACCTCCTGTAATTTTTTGCCTGAAAAGTCGATTTTTCTTTTAGTGATCTCGACGTTTCGTGCGATTCTAAGAAATTTGGCATCAAATTCTTTTTTTAAAAAAACCTTAATTTCATATACTCTCCCTTTGGGCGATTTTTCGATTTACAGAAAACTTAAATTTTGACGTCTACGTCACTAGCAAATGTAGTCCGAATAAGCTAACATTTTGCAAAGGATATTTAACCCTTTGCGGTCGTTTGTCTGCTCTCAGCCACCACAGCAGGGAATCATACTAAACACTTTATTCAACCATGTATTTCTTTTTTTCAATTTTAATGCCTAATTAACTTTATCATGAATGCGATGTATGCGGAGTTTCTATTGATAAAAGGTAACGGTACTCGGTATAAACAAAATATTATGGTGTAATTTTTTTTGTTGAGCTGGCGAAAGTCTACCACTAATCGCCACTTTTTATCTTGTGTATTAGATTTTTTTGGCACTAAAAGTATAGGGGAATTATATGGAGAGGTTGATGGTTGGATGATTCTATTTTCTAACATATTTGATATTTGTTTATTTATTTCTGTTATTTGGGCCTCTGGAGTTCGATAATTTTTTATGTAGACGGGGTTTTTGTCGTTGAGTTGAATGTTTTGTTTATAAAAGTTGTTGGTAGTTAAGAAGTCATCTTTTAAAGCGAATATTTCGTTATAGTTTCTGCAGAGATTTATCAGTTTGTGTTGGGCTTCACGGGGAGTGTTAGTTAGATTTAATTCTTCAGTTAATTTTGGTATACGATTAGGGTTGTTAGTTGTGTTGTGGTTGATTGTAAAATGTGTTAACGGTTGGGTTAGTGGCTTGAAATTTTTGGGTAGAAGTATTTCAGACGTATTGGTATTAATGATTTTAACGAATTGTGTTTTAGAGTTAACTATGGAATTTGCGCAAAATACTCCAGGTTTGATTTCTTGAGAAATTATGACAGTGTCTTCTTTTATATGTGGAATTTTTATTTCTTTGATAATCTGGCATCTGGGGGGGATGACTAGATGATCGTCCCATGTGTCATGGATCGGTACTTCTAGATTAGTCTCATTGAAGAAAAAGGATAGTAACCATGTCTTCAAACACAGATTACATTCATATTTTGTTAAAAAGTCTTTTCCTAGAATGCCGTCAGCTGTAATTGGGAATTGTTTATTCACCAAATGGAATTGGTGTGGAATTTTATTATTTTCTATAAGTAGACTAGTGTTGGTACTACCTATTGTTTCAAGTTTGCCTTCGGTCACGCCGTTTATTATGCATGTATTATTTTTGTTAATTTTCTGGGTACGTTTGATCAAATTTTCCTTTAGGATTGATATATCTGCCCCTGTATCAAGAATAAGAACGCATGGTTGTTCGCACATGCTTAATTTAACTATAATAAACATTGAACAAGTAATATTTAGGTTGAAAATATTTGATGTTGATTTCGGTTTTCCTCCTGTTCTTCGTCCGACAACGCGCGGAGGTTCGCAGCCGGGTTTTCGGAGTTTTCCGCAATTCTAATGAAATGTTGCGGTCTGTTGTAATAGTTTTGGCTGCCATTGCCCCTAAAGTTTCTGTTTTGGTTAGGGAAATTCTGTTGATGATATTGGCGATTTTGGTTAAAATTTTGGTTTTGTTGAGGTTGATTATTGAATCTACCACCTCTTCCTCTATAGTTATTAAAATTTCTACCACGATTGTTCTGGTTGAAACGGTTAGGATGCGGGTAGGGCGGTTGTCGCTGCCCGCGATTGTAAATAAGCACATTTGCTGATTTGGTTGTCAGCGATTTATATTTATTGACCTTCTCCACTGCGTCAGCTATGCTGGTGAAGGCTCCCGCACGTAATATAGTTTTTAATTCAGGGTTATCAATGCCTTCGATGAGGGCATCGATTCCTGCTTGGCAAGCGAGTTTTGCTGCTCGTTGCGGTGGTGTCTCTTCCTTGATGTGTAAGTCGATGAGTTGTTCGGTCAGCTCTTCAACTTCCTTACATAATTCGTCTGCTGACTGTTTTTTTATAGACTTCAACTTCGCTAATATGCTGTCGGCGCTAGTCTTTGATATACATGTAGTTTTTAAATTTGTTAGCAGTGAAGGTATATCCACGCTATTATTAATTGCTCTTCGGGCCTTTTTGTCGAGTCTGGTCAGTAGGAATTGATATACCAACGCTTTGTTTGCGCTGGGGGAGATCTCATTTAGTAGTGTGGCTGCACTGATGAACATATCGAGTCCATCAGGTGAGCCGTCGTAGATTGGCACCATTGCGGCTGCCTCTTTGTAATCGAATTTGGACATTTTCGGTTTTTGTATTCCAACAACGAACAATATCGCAAGAGCTACTTCTTTGAAAGATTTTTGTTTAATGATAATGTTTATTTTATTTCTAATATCTTGATATATTAGATTAGCATTTTCGGCAAGCAATAACAATTCTTCAGCCTCTTTATTGTGTACGAGAGGGTCTACTATTGTTTTAATATCTTCAGCTAATTTTTCAGCTTCTGCGAGCTTGGTTCTCAATGTAGCTTTTCTTAACTTTTTAGTTTGCTCGGATCGCAGTGATTTTGCAATTACTTGTAATTTCTGTATTTTGTTTTCTATTAAACTTGCCATTAAATTAAAGGCGAAATTTTTTTATTTCTGTTTTTGTTGATGTCTACAACAAGTAGTCTTACAGCTTAGCACATATTTTACATGAACATTTTGTGTTTTTTTTTTTTTTTTTTTTCATTAACAATTTTTACTTCAAAAATTTTTTTTTTCATATTTTACATCTTATAATTGACTTACCATCTCTGTCGGCGGTATCCTACTACAGTATCAGTAAGGCTGAGCTTTGTGAAAGGTGTCACATAGATGGTTGCTCCATGGATGTCTTCAATTTTGATATTGAAACCTCTTTTCGGCTGCTTCGGGTGTTGCTTCCTATATTGCCGCCATCCGATTTTTTCCACTAATGCGATGTGTTCCGCTTGGGCCTCCGCCTGGGCCAAGATGTCCTTGATGTTCTCGTTCCACATGTTTAGTTTTTCCAATGGTCACTAGTTCGTGTAATGAGTTTCTATTGGTTCGTTCACATGGGTGGTTAGCACAGTTCCGTTTATTAGTTCACTTTGGTCTAGTTGGCATGTCTTCGTTGATTAGTTCACTTTGTTCAAATTTTGAAAAAAAAATAGTTCACTTCTGCCCTTTATACCTGGTTGAGCTGTGCCGCTCTCACTGCTCGGGAGGCTACTCTCTCCGAGTGATTCTTATAAAACGTGTGCATTAACCGCACAACACCGTAACCTAACGCAGCACCAGCAAGGATGCATAAAGCAATCGTTTGCGGTGAACTCGACACTGGGGCGCTCGACACTATCTCGTCTGCCGAGAAAAAGCCCATTTTTGAACGTTCACTGTTTCGTCAAAACAAAAAAATTGTTTGGTTTCACTCATATCCGAAGATTCAGGCTAAAGTCTCGGTCGCCATGTGGAAGGTTCAACCCGATGTAGTATACAATTTCTATCACTTTGGGGCACTTGTGATATTATTCGGAATGAAAGAACTCAGGCACATTCCACTAATATAAATATCACTATATTCTTAGTTCCGTCCTCGCGTGCATTCGACACTTGTTAACTTGATTGGTTGGAAATGTAAAAAAAGACCTCTTGCTTGCATTCGACATGTACTTTTTATAATGCTTAAACTAAAACTCTACACAAGGTAGCTTCTATTCTAGAGGAGGAGGAGCCAGCAAGGAAATATGTGAGCGCGTTCGATTGGTTCGAACGGGTCAATACGGAGAACAAAAGGGTAGTGGTTGTTTCTGTGTGTTGTCATTTCACACTTGGTTGAAGTGGGTTAGTTCTGCATAATGTTACGCTGCAAGAGTGAGTGGTTGTTATTTAATATTATCGTATGCAGCTGTGAGCTTGTGACATAAAAATGCATTTGGCCTACAAACATGTATGACGATAATTTATGGCGTGGGAATGAATTTGTGGGAATAGGATCGTTGGGATTTTATGACAAGTGGGAAAGGATAATGGTAATAGGTTATCCCGCTACAACGTGGAAAGATAAGAGGATCTCTTTCAAGAGAAATTAATTCCGACTGCAAATGGTTAATCTTGCAAATCAACATTTCGCTGGAAGCCCAGTATGAAAAATAGATATGACGATTTTCATTGGCATTCTAAACCCTACGTTTTGGTAAATTTTTTGAGATGACAGTAGATCTGGACGTTTTATGCAATTAGAAGACATTTGGCATCAAAATTTTTTTTTGTGATTTGGGGTGATTTTTCGTTTTTCGAAAAACTCAAACTTTGACGCCTGTGCGACACTAGTAAATGAAGTCCTATTGAGCTGTTATTTTTCATTGGGTAATTTTTTGTGGGAATCAACATTTTTAAGAAAGTAACGTTTTAAAATTTTATTGGACACTCTAATGTACACTCATAAACGCATTCGGCAGTTTGAAAATACAGAAGTTTGATTCGTTGTCCAAAAACAAACTCCATTGTCACTAATTCCAATGGATGCTTTGAATAAATTCATCGATTTTCTTCGATGAAACCAAGAGCAGAATGACAATTTAACAGAGCATTTCATAACTGGAAAACTCTATTTCAATCCACTTTCAAGATAAATGTTTCTACCAACAAAAATTCTAGTTCCTCTCAATTACTTTTTGAATAAGCCTGTTGTTTGATACCAGCAACGATGTACACATCCTTGCTCGGTTACTCGATAGTCAGCGTTCGCATTTACTCGCGAGTAGATTCCCATTTCAATGATCGCAATTAAAACATTTCCAGCATTGGACATGAGTGGCCAATGCCGAAAATGTTTCCATCAATAATGTTAACTCCTAATTATGTTCAACTCTTACAATTACAAATAATTCATATTCAAATTACTAATTTGAGAAAAAAATGCGAAATAAAAATTAATACAATTCAGAAACAAAAATTAAAAACAATAACTTCATCTGTTTGATTAATTCATTGAACTATTAGAAGGGTTTCAGAGTCACATGAATAAAGTTTTATTTTATTCAGTTCAAGCCATTCAAGTTTGCATTTACAATGAACTGTCGTTCTACGCATAGTTGTTTATATGCATGTTTCTTTTTGACAATTTTCACTCATAAAACGAAGTTTTTATGCCTAGTCTTCGGAAAAAAAAACACCCACTTTAAAAAAAACACCATCAAGCTCAATTGTCCCATGTTGTTATTCTAGGCATAACTACCCACCATTAATTTTTGAACCCGTAATCAAGCCTAATTGATTCGAGTGAGGGGAACTTTTTACATTTCATCAAACAATAGTTTGCAGCTTATAAAAAAAACCCGGCGTATTGCTAAATTGAAATGTTTAAAGCTTCTGGTAGACAAATATGCTAGAAATCTTTGACTGCGTTTTTCTCAGTTGCTGGTTTTGAAATATGTGGCAACTATGCGTACAACGGTGGTGAAGTAGCCTGAAAATGACAGAATAGAAAAATAAAAAACTGTAAAATAGACACAGAAAAATAGTTTTATTGTTTCTAATCAACACATCGCATCAGAGGCTAAAACGCTAACATGCAATTAAAAACGAAAATTGCATGCGAAATAACGATGCATAAACGTTAATTTGATAGTGTCGAGAAAGCGAGATAAACAACAACAGACTAAGCCGCAATGTGGGAGGCAGGATTTTATCACTCAAATTACTTCGTTTCATCAGCCGAAAACTGCTCATTGACCACAACGGACAACGAAATTTACTTCCGAACATTGGTATTGAAATATATTTAAACGTTTCTTCGTTGCTGCCAAATATTTTCTAATCTAAATCATGGATATAATTGAATATTTAACGAGCGTTTATTTCAATAATTTCTTGTTGTTTTGAAAATGTACAAACCATTGATCACATAAAAATGCAACACCTCAACGGATGATTGCACCTATTTTGAAATCCGGTTGAACTTTTAGTTTTTATTTTCATGAGCAACGCATTCCTTCATGTCTCGTGACATCTCTGTTTGTGCACCGACCGATCGATCAATAAATTATTCATCAGGTGCGTTCGCTAGACCAGTTGGCTGTGGTCAGCGTTGGGATTGTTGTAGAAGGATCTTGCAGCTATTGTTATTACGAGTTCGCATATTTTTGAAGGAAAGCCCAGCTTGCAGGGTCGACCACAATTGGATCACTAGAGCCCATATCCGGCGGAGAGGAAAGTGATTACCCAATAGGCAGTCGGCGAAAATCGAAACTATTACGTTTCAAATAACTAGGTCTGTTGTAGATGAGGCACGACGCGCAGCGATAATATTTTCACTGCGTTATCGACCAAAACTAATAGCCGACTACCTCACTAACCCGAATTACTTGCTGGCCTTACGTTTGCAGCCAGCAGCATTTCCGCGAGGCCCGCGATAGAACCTGTTGCTACCAAACCGAATCGAGTTCAATTACACGGTTCATTGTGTGTAGGGTATGGGTAATATAATGTAGGTAAATTGCTTCGGGAGTTCCGATTCGATACATCTTTCACGAGTTAATAGCTGGCGAAGCTTCAAGTCCGAAACGATTATCACTGGCTACCGCGCATCGTCAGCGGCCAATGCGTCATTATTTCCATCGCCGGTTTAGATCGACGGCTACAAACTTTCGCGAGCGATTCATGAAACATGCAGTTCAAGTTATCGCGAACCATGTGAAGAAACTCTGCCCATCAAATCTAAGTCATGTCCGGTTAGGAGGAAGTTATTTTCCGATTGAAATCATTTGTGTTCCAATAAAATAGGGGTGAAGCACACGGAAATTTGGAGCATTCATAGTTCAATCTACTCAAATCATAATCTGATCGCAATCACCCACAAATATTGGCATTCAACTTATTAAAACTTGAACTTTGCCCACTGTTTCGATCCCATCCAAACTTTAATTTGCGATGCCATGAAAGCGTTGTCTACAACTGCACTGTTATCCATCACTAACCTATTTACCAACTTACATCCATCGTAGAAAGTAGAGAGGCCCAGAAGAATATGGCGGGTCGCTTAGTGGGCGCATTTTTCGACCGCGATCACGGCCGGGGTTTGCTCTGATAAATGGCTATAATGACGTTAAGTGTTTAACCCAATTTGTGTACCCTTTCACAGCCCAACGCCGTCCCGAGGGGAAGATGCTGGATAGGGTTCAAGCTGCAAAGGTTCACAGCGCACGTTTTCTTTGCCACAGAAAAGCACCGCAGTGATCTGCCGTGGAAAAGCATGTCCAAGGAAAACGTCTCGAATAATTCACGCCTCGCACCGCGCACGGGTCCCGGAAGGACAACGAAGGCAACGGGTAAATTGAAAATTAACTGATCCAATTAGGTTGAAGCGCAATGTGGAGCGAATCAAAAGAAAGGCACTCGAACTATTTTCTGGGGTCTTAACCGAGATATAGTAAGAGTGGCCTTGCTCTGTCGTTGAAAGATGTGTCGAACGTTCGAAGCATTATACAGCTGTTCGAAGTTTTATGATGAGTAACGTCAATTATAATAAGGCAGTGAGGGTAATTCCTTCACACTAGATCTCGGGTTTCGAGATGCCTCTAAAGTCTACGAAAGTATGAACAGGTGCGTGATGATTTCAAATAAGAATGATAAAAAAACTATTGGCCCAATGTCCCGGATGACTTGTACATATCACTTCGCTAAAATTGAACTAATCTTTTTTTCGTTTTCACTTCTATTTTGTGTTTATTACTATCGTCAAATAAAAGAACCGATGTAACTGATTTCCAGTTTAAATTACCGCTAGCCACGTTATCTAGCGCTTTGCTAGAATATGTATGGCTTAATGGTGAATATTACGTGTTCATTGAACGACCGATCGGGAAGTCACCAACCACCAATAAGCTCAAAAACATTCCTAACGGCACATAAACTTTTCCCCGGAAAACAAATTATAATAACCCTCTGTGATTTTTTATTATTATTTTAGTGAATGGTACGGTGACCCTGAATAGCGCCATGTTTTTCTGGAATGGACTCAATCTTGTTCTCGTGTTCTACTATGCTCTCACTCCTTCTGGTCTG
The DNA here is from genome assembly GCF_029784135.1 of Toxorhynchites rutilus septentrionalis. NCBI lineage: Eukaryota > Metazoa > Arthropoda > Insecta > Diptera > Culicidae > Toxorhynchites > Toxorhynchites rutilus. Next base: position 55,509,653 of record NC_073746.1, read on the forward strand.
ATTTTCTTCCCGGTGAAAAAAATGATCGGTTCGGAATGGAGCGAGAGAAATTTATTCTAACTGGATGTAGAATCACTCAGGGGTGGAGCTTGCGATGCAATGTTTCGCTCCTCTGTAGGCTTTCATTGTAATGAGTGAATTTGTTGTATGTACCAGCAACATTAAGAAAGCATAGTACACAACGGCTCGCTGACTTGAATAGAATGATATGCATGGTGTAATGTTTTTGGTCACTACATTTCGAGGAGCACAAATTGGGCCAACCAAAACGTGGGATTTAGCGCATTAAGATGACACTTCAAATCTCACAATTATTCAATTGTTTTTCTGAAAACAATATTGGGTGCGTTACTTAATTCGTTCCGATTTTATGCATGAAAAACATATTTATTTGAATAATAAAATAAATTAATACATTATTCAAAGTATTGGCAATCACTAGCTAGTACTTTTTCCCATCCTTCTGGCAATTTACGGCAAAAAAAACCGCACAAGAACAGAAAATCGCACAAAAAAAACCGCACAAAAACAGGTTTTACTGTATTCCATTTAAAGCGTTCTGCATCGATCGAAACAAATGGTAGCCGGAAAGAACATGGTCTAGGCTATAAGGCGGGAGAACCAGAATTTCCCATCCACTATTTCCCAAACAGCAACATGAGAACGAACGATGTCATGATGGAATAATAGTGACTCGTGTCTATTCGAATAATTTGGACGCTTTCAATTTTAGCCTCCAAAAATCTCCATTTATCGACCGACCAGGTTTTAACAACTCATAGTTACACCCTTTTGATCCAACCATTTGGTATTGCATTAACACCGTGGATATTCGGATTCGGCGTTGATGTTACGGGTTTTACATACGATCTTATGCGTTTCGGATTGTCGTAGTGAATCCAATTTTCGTCCGGGTAGCATGTCGATGCAAAAAAAAGTTTTTCTTTCGTGCTTGTCGATTGTCGAATTACTTAAAATGATTCTGCAAGCTTTTGCGTTTATGTTATGTCCGACCTTGTTGTACAAAACTCGAAGACCTGTAAACAATATTTAATTGACAGGTTTCAGCAAGAATCAACTGTTGATTATTTATAACACCTTGTACCATCGGGATTTGTCTGAAGTCCATTGTTACATATGTTTCATTGACCGTCAACAAACATCCGTTGTACTTGGTCAGAACTTGGTCGTACAGTCTCTTTGCACGGTTTTATTGCAAACAGGTTATGTTTCGCACCCTGTTGAAATATTTACTGACATGACATAACCGAAATCCTTCTCGCACACAGTTTCGTCGAACCATATTGTGTACTATTCCACTTCTACGCTTTGATTTACTTTGCGCATTCCAACTTCAATGTTTTCCGGTAACGTTTGAGCACGGTATCTACAGTCGATTTGTAAATTCGAGAACCTTGGTGATCATTCGTCCTGACCACTTCGGGTATTCAACATGAGCGTGTAGATTTTGTATACGTCTCTCTCGCGCTCCATCTTCAATAACTTTCCAACGCGTGTATTAATCCTGATGCAATATTTGACACTAAGTAAACAATTCATCCAGATCAAAACTCTGCCACTAGTGTTTTGGCACGACAACTAGAGACGCTGCAGTAACTAGAAATAAGCCGCTAAAACTATCTGGAACAGACTTTATATCAATGAGACTCCGACTAAATGAGGAATAAAATTCAAAATAACCACGCTTTGAATCAACCTCTGGAATTAATTTCCATTAAAAGAGATCCCCTCATCTGTTCATGCTAATCATCTTTTGTTTAAACCAAGTACCGTTATATACCAATTCGAATCGTTATTCAGACATTTTGTAAGAATAATTTGAAACTCTCAATGCCCTAATGTTATTACTAAAGGGTTACTCTAAACAATCAATTGTGATATTAATTTTATAGTTATATCATCAGGGCATTAAGCATTTCAAGTTTTTTTTTACAGAGTGTCCGAAATATGATTCAGAACGGTGTCATTCATAGATGCTTCGTATTAATTCGTGAATAGGTTCACTAGACATTAAAATTCGTGTGTTTACATATTACATGCAGTAGAACCCCGATTATCCGCGAGCGGATGATCCTCAGTACGGATTAATCGCGATAGTAAACCTATAGTAAATCTATAGGTCTTCCCGGAATTTGTCAGTGAGTGATATGCTCATGCTCTTTTTTTCTTAGTCATGGTTTTTACATTATTTAGCCACTGGTGTACACGACCTTATAGATGGATAGTTAATGATTCTGTGAATCCCTAACACAGACTTCAAAACCAACGAGCCTGGGGAAATCGGCATTGCAAAATAGATGCAAGGTGCGGGTACTTTTGTACTCGCATGCATTTTTACACTCCGAAATGTGTGCGGACTTCGAAAGCGGTATGATGGCTCGGTTATTCAAGACTGCTTTGGAAGATATCCCTTCATGTCTGCAATTCACCGAACTTCTACCGTTCCATGTGGCAAAATTTAGATAACAATTTTTTGCGATAACGTCGATTGAACAATATGCGTTCAACTTACATGTCAAAATTTTCAGAGTGCCTGAAGTTCATCAAATTAAGCAATTTTTTTTTTCTTCATATTACTGGTGCTTAAACGCTCAAAATATATCCTTGGAAATATTTTTGGAAATTCGCACTATTTACCGTTAAGATGCGGTATATGATCTAGTACGGTCTTGACTCAAAACTTCGAACTTTTTCTCGAAACCTGATTTTTCATGCTGTCGTAAACGATATCTCAACTATATTACTATGAGCAAGTTCATGGGTCCAATCGCAGAACTGTTAATTGATTGATCCTCTGATCGACCCCGTTGAATTTACCTTTTATTATAAAATTCCTAGTATTTCTAACAAAACTCATCATCATAATATCAGATCGTTTTCAGTCACAATTCTCGTTCAAGATTTTTCAACCACTTGCAAATAACATGTTTCTCCGTTAAATGGAATAAATGTTTTATACAGAAAATATGATAGAATAAAGACAGCTCCAAATCTTCAAATTCCTTCCTCGAGTTCTGCTCTTATCAACACATCCGGCGATCCCTTTATTTTATATAGATATAGGAGTGCGTTTCATCACATTAAAATCCATTTCCAGTTTCGAATAAAGATCAATTTCGCTAGCGCAAACATCAAATGGACTAACAGCCCTTATCACTATGTAATTGTAGAACACCCCACCCCTCAGAGTGGTGGGAGGAATGTTGAACCACCTTAGAAATGTTTCTTGCCCCGTGAAACCTCCACATGCCAAATTTGGTTCAGTTTACTTGATTAGTTCTTGAATTATGCAGAAATGTATGCTTCATTTGTATGGCCGTTCCAACTAACCGCCTGGAGGGGGTCTCAGAGGGAGGAGGAGTGTCTCTTCACCATGGAATAATAATAAAACATTCGATAAATTTGGCTCCATTTGCTTGATTAATTTTCGAATAATGCACAAATTTGTCCTTAATTTGTATGGCAGCCCCACCTAAGACAGGAGGAGGAGTATTTAACCACCATAGAATCATTTATTGCACTCTAAAACCTCCACATGCCTAATTTGGTTTCATTTGCTTGATTAATTCTCGTGTAATGGCAGAGAGGGGGAGGGGTCTCAAACTATCACGAACACCTTCCCCGGCCCCAAAAACCCCTACATACCAATTTTCATGTTGATCGGTTCAGTAGTTTCCGAGCCTTAAGAATCAGACAGACAGAGTTGCCAGAATTATCTAGAAGACCATTCGAATGCTGTTCTATCCGTCTATTACAATATGTTTCGATGAATTCAAAAGACAACAACGAGATATCCGTTTTGAGGGCGTGGAACTGACGGAGCAAAAATATTTGAAGCAATAACGGCTATATTAAAAATCATGTTTAATTTCTGTAACCTCAACATATGTCAACGATGTCACCGATTATTTTAGCAAGACAAATCTATTGATTGTCAATACCTCAATAAATGGATTCTTTCCTCAATCTTCTAGTCATAGAAATTAAATTAAAACAATACAAATTTTCAAAGCATACAAGAAATTGTTAATTCTATTCTCCCTCTTGATAAGGACCTAGATTTTTCATCGTTTCTCACCTTCCATTCTGACCTGTTGAGTTTTCGTTCTGTGCTAATCACAATCGGCTACCACAATTGATAATTAATTTATACAATTGGATTAAGTTTCGACATCAAATAATGTTTGATGTCGAGATCGCTTGCTCAAGTACATACCTATCCGGGATTTCCTAGGCGTAAACCCCATATTTCCGTTTGTGGCCTTGTGAGGCTTGGCACTACTACTCAGCACGCTGCTATCACTCGTGTAGGAAAAGGTAGCCGACGTGGAAGGTGACGGGATAACTGAAGGAGAGCTAGTGGCATAGGATGCCGATCCGGACGAACTGGAACATGCTGTAGCTGCTGTTGCTGCAGCCACAAAAGGATCCACAACCAGCCCTGGAATCGCTGATATACCTGGCGGGCCGACTCGATGCTCGTGTGTAGACTCATCGGAATGGTCCTGACCCTCGTTGTGTGAACCACCCAGCTCCGATTGTCGCAGGGGTGACAAGCTGAGTAATTTCGGAGACTCGGTGGATCGTTTGAACCACCTCATCTTTCCGACCGCTGTTGTTGGTGCTAATTTGAGTTTCGACTGAAGAGCTGCCACTATTGGCGATTCTCAGTCTGTTGCCGTGTAGACACACAATCTCGAAGTTCGCTGATACCGGGTGCCGGGTTGAACAAACTGTAAATAGAGAGAAGGCAAAAAATAAACTCTTACTTTCTGGCTCTCCTGGTGGTGGGGAACAGGTTTCGGTTGATAATGGATGCAATCTTATGGGCAGAAGTGAGACAGACAGGGATTAAAAGTAAACGTTTTATTTAATTATTTCAATTATTTCCTCCGGCTGACATAACGATACCCATTTAACGATCTCCCGTTACCGAACCGAACGGGATCACAATGTTGCGAAAAGATGCGCGACACATGAGCATGTAAACCACGTGTATTGCAATAACTTTGCGGATTCGGTCGCAATAAAAACCACCACCGATTGAACATAAAAAACGAGAATAGTGACGGCAGTACACAGTAAACCGACGTTGTCGGATGTTCTGCTGTCAACATAAACGAACGGAGTCTGTTCTTCAAAACCGAAGGTAGATAAACTCTAAAAATTTAGTACTGTTATAAAAACGATATTATTACTGCCAGGTCGAGCAACTCAAACCATGTTCCGCAATGCCGATGTGACTTTGAGTTATGGAATGTGGTGTAGGTGAACGTTTGATCTGATTACGGCTTGACAGCACTGGTAGATATTGTAACGCATTTTAAATTTCTTTCGTAGAGCTTCTGTCCGGGTAATCAATTTTGTCTAGTCGACGTCTACACATCGTGCAGATTGTTTCTGTGCGGTTTTGGCTTCTCTCTTTCGAGAATCATTTGTTGATCACAGGGAACATGTAAAAATGTCACGTTTTATCGATTCCATAAAGCGCGATGCATCCTGCAGACTCAATCCTGTTCGGCAAAACACCCTGCCGTACTTTAGAAATAAACACACACAAAAAATATGTGAAGGCGTGCAGCAGCGAAGAGAACACCTTATCTGCGCGTTGCATCGGTTGCAGAATTTTAATGAACCCACAGCAGCAGCACCCAGTCCGATTCAACTTCAAGGGTACGATTAGCGAGCGCATAACTATCGTTCTCGACGACGAAACGGCTGACCTGTCCAGGTAATGTAATTTATTGAACATTTTTGCAACCGGCGAACATCTGTTAATGTAAGTATAGCACACCAAGTTGAGCCAAACACTTTGGCACATCGGTCAGCATTCTTTGTTCCATCCTCTTTTCTAGCCGAGATGAGTCATTTAGGTGGAAAACGAAATATCTTGTTTCATTCCCCACATTTATTTTCTTGTATTCCCGTAGCTATTGCATCTATTTCAGCGAAAAGCAATAACGCAAAGTAATTTTTGCTCAATCATCACCGTTAAGAACTTTCGACGAGAAAGAATGGAAAATTTAGTGCCCCTCAGCAAACCGGAAGTATTCCACATTCTTCGCTAAATGTCCGCGCATAACTCGCCTTCTTCGGTGGACGAACGCGAAGAAATGTTCTGTAGCCGATCGATCAACCGAAACGGAATCGAGATCTAAAGTTCTCGATTTTATAACTTTAGAGCTGCATGGAATTTATAGCAAACAAAGTCAGCTGACGCTTAAAATTTATCAAGCAGAAGATTTTACGATACTTTTCCTGGGTCAAGTTCTCAGCGAGCTTTTATTTTAACGATCGCTAAAATTATTATTTAATAGAATAGACCTATGAAGAAAACGACGATAGTTCAAATTATCGATAAGATTATTGAAGATGAAGATGTTTCATTTCAAGATTTTAATTTACGGAGAATAAGCAGAGGTACTTCGACTATAGAAAGAAGAGTGTTTTTTCTTCTCTTTACTCATATGACCTTTATTGACAACAGTCGAAAGATAAACTGGAAGAAATATTTGTAATATTGATACTTTAAAATATGATCCCAATCATGTAATACATTCAAACAGTATATGCTTCTTGGCAGCGAAGTAGTGAGGGAAGACAGCGCCCCCGGCAAACTATGGAAATGGCGCCCCAAAAAAATACCACTTTATATGATTTTTTCACTAGCTTTGAGTTTCTGATATTTTGAGAAAGCTACTCTCTTATACCAAAGTTCACTTTGAGCAGTTCATCCGTATTTAGAAGGATAGGAAAAATCATTACCAGTTTCGCTTATTCTCTAGTCAAATCTTTGCCTTAGGTGCTTTAACTGGAAAATGATCCTTAACTGCATTTAATTAAGATCTTCTAACGATTCATTTTCAATCGAAAAAATTGCCAAGCCATTGAGTCGGTCTTGGGTCATTTTAGAACGCAGATAATTTTCAATCAATTTACGATTGCTGAAACTATGTTCGCACGATGCGCGGTCTGTGCCATTTTTACTTCAGTGTAAACCAGACTAGCAAGCTATTTCATTCCAGCACAATAATTGCTCAAAATTGCCTTTCAATAGCACAGACATTATTTAGAAGTATGCGTTCTTATAATGCAGCTTAAGAAATAAAGAATGTTTCATTTAGAATTTGGTCGCTTACTTTTATTCACTTCAGCGCCCTTAGTTGTCACATCAAGAAACTATTGACAGCGTTTTGATCCGGGTGGTTTGTTTATTCAGTAGTACAGAATTCGTCAGATTGAAGGACACATCCAAAAGTTATCGGCGATGAAACGCGAAAGGCGGAAAAAAATCGCACTATCACATTGAGAACCCTACGTGGTCGGGAGGAAAGATTGCAAAATTCCTCAAATTTCCAAAATCGATTGTAAATACCGTACTCAGACGTTACCGGGAGACGTCGAACACCAATGAAAACTTGAACAAAGAAATGGTGCTTAGAAATCGTCATACCAGATTAAGAGAGACGTCTAGTGAATTTGACATTGCATATGGAACGGCACAGCATATTGTTAGGGTATGAGACGCGGGGAAGCCAGGCTCGTTCCGAAGGACCTGAATTTCGTGCAAAAACACCTTCATTGAAACTTCTATAAATCCACCAAATTGTTCGGATTTTCGAGAGATATTGGACAATATCAAAGGCAAATTGAAGAAATGTGGCAGAACCATCAAAAATACAATTCAAATGCACCACTTTTCCAAGAAAATGGCAAAATCACAGTTCGAAAATTCATCCGAATGCGTAGAGAATAATCAAAAGGGTATTGATGTAATGTGGTGTTGGGTGTTTCAATTTTGCGAAAATCAGAGAGAGGTTATTGGTTTTATTAATGTACGGACAAAAACAACTACTCATGATGGGTGTTTTTTCCTCAATTGGAAGGATATTTCACCTTGGGAAATATAATTGTAGGAAAAAATGCTATTCAAAATTCATGGATATTTGCGCCCCAGAGGGCCAGCGCCACGGCAAATGCCGGGTTTGCCTCCCGCACACTATGCCACTGCTTCCTGGATATATTTTACTAGAATTAAGGGATTAAAAAGCTTGACTCATTTGAAATCCGGAATCATAAAACCAGCAAAGGATTGATGAGGGGGCAAAAAATGTTTTTATATAAAATAATTTAAGATAATTTATTGTTCTTTTCAGAAAGAATATTGAAAAAAATATTCAGTTACAGGTTTGATGAATTTTCGTATTTTTCTTCGGATACCTTTCATCGAAGTTTGGACTCTCGGTTGACCACCCTCAGCGACCTCTTCATGTCAGCAACATCCCGCGCAATTGGGATGATTGAGGTCTTTTCCAATGTAATCGATCTCATTGTCACGGTACCACTGAAGCACCTCTCGACTGTATTGGTAGCCCACCAAAACAAGCGAAAACTTCATCGGATCTTTGTGAGTCTTAATCAACGAAAGGACACGTTTCTGCAGGCACTCTTCCATATACATTTTCGAGTCCATTGTAGTGTTTGTGACGAGAACCTTGGTTTTCTGTTCATAGCTGCAAATACCTTATCAAATCGAGAACTTCTTGGCAAATTCATCAGCGAAAACGAACGTTAATTTACTAGGGACATCTCCTCTGCGGTGGCCGTGGTTTCGTGGTCCATCAGCATCGTCAAAACCTTAGTGTACAACCTTTGAGCGCGTCTTTTGGCCACCAGATTTCACCTCACCGTCCCGTTTTGTTGCTTGCAGGCACGGAAATCGCGACAACCTTCCAGCATACGAATCCTTCGGGATTCTCCGGTTAGATTTGTGTTTGTCTGACTTGTTCTCAATACCTTCAACCTCAGCTTCCGATCATAAGTTTCACTACGAAGCGTCCTCTGATTCATCTGAACAACGGTTGTACGGAAACGTTCCAGCACAACATACACGGTCGATTTGGCCAATTCGTATTTTGATTTCGTATCGCTGATCGCACCGATTTTTTAGTTCGGGTGTCCAAAATCAAATTTCTTCTCTCGGGTTTCATCCTGCACATTTTTTTCAAATGAACATGACGAGAAATTTCTACCGTCGAAAGATACAGGTTTTCAAAACAATTTGCTGTCAAATGATTTGAGATACGCCTACTACGGTCACTGCTATAAAATGAACAGTGATTCCGGATTCTAACAGAATCAAACCTCGATAAGGCTTGAGTATGGAGTGTGTTGGCATGGTCACAGCCCCGGCAACTAGGCCCACAGCGCCTTCACTGTAATCGACTTATCGAAGGTTGGTTCGCTCCATCAACGGTAGGTTCGCTATCGTTGATAGAGCGAACCAATGCATAAACAATACCTCAATTGATCTTCTGCCACTAGAAAATTATATTGTTTTGATAGCAAATTGAAAATTGTACCTTAATCTCAATTTATCTAAAATCTATACTTGTAAGTAGCTTATAAGTATATGAATTTATTGCATATTTACTTACATTCTATTCTTAAAGTACAACTAAAATTATATCTATCTAAAGCGAAAAAAAGTGAATTTAACTAGTAATAAAAATTTGAACTTCGGGTAGGTCAGAAAACCACTAAAATAATTAGAGAACTTGAACTGAAAACATACAGATTGTACAGATTTCTACAGAACAGGATTTATTCCTAATTGAAACCGCAGCCTGAAACAATCAGGATCGAACATAGCACTATTTGATGTAAGTTAATCAAATGAATTCCTCGCAACCAATGTTTACAATCGAATTAATTTTAGCTTTAAGCAATCCAATAAATAAAATTGCTGAAAAGAATAGTGCTCGTTTGTTGACCGCAACAGAGTGATAAACCCGGAAAATGATTTATTCAGTATCTCTTAACAAAATTACATCTACAGCGCTCACAAAGAAATAATCCACAAATTATGCTACTTTAGTGGAATGGCAACAAAAAATTCGAACCGAATCGTTTGTGTGGCGGTGGCTGAGACGATATCAATCGCAGCGAAGTAAATTTTCACCTTTAGTTTTCAAACCAGAACACACTATTCTCACTGCTGGAAAATAGCTTCTTACATCCGGTTTGAAACGTGCTGCACTTTGACGCCACATCGAACTCGGAAGCAATGGACCATTTTGCTGTCTGAGAAAGTCACGAATGAATCCAAAAACACTCCTAAATTCACAAAAGCTCTCTCTCGGTCTCTTCTTTTTTAATAAAAATAATTTATAAAAATTTTAATAATTTCGGATATTTTTCACTACTTATATAACTGTTTGTGATAGTGAAAGTTTTGGTGGCCCTGAAAAAAATGTATAGTTTGTAATTTGTATGAAGCAGCTGAATATGGCTGGTTGATAATTTGTTCTCGCAAAAACAATACACAAGCTGACTATATGTTGATTTTTTTCCTTACAGCTAGTGCACGTAATGCATCTTGGATCATGCTATTCTTCTAAACAAACACTGCAGCTACAGACGATTCTATATTTGTACTTCCACCACAATCGAAGGGGCATTAAATTAAAAATTCTTATGTGTGATTCAATCATGCGCAAGCACTTTTTACTTAACACTAGATTACCCAGGCAAGTCATTTTGACTGCTTTTCAATTTCAATTAGGAAAGCTGTTATGTATATAATGGCACAGTTTCTTAGAATATTGTGACTTGTTACACAACATATAACTGTGTAGTTGCCTCCCCCCTCCTTCATTTCCAAGATATAGATGTGTTATACCTATATAGCCCAAAAGCAGTCATTTTGACTGCTTGAGGAATTTTGATTAATAAAATGATTTTTATTACTGAATTCAGTAAATTTTGTAGATGACCAGTTTCGGCATTGTATTGGAAGGTAGTTTTCATTTTTTTCGATTACCGCCACATGATAACAATTGTCACTTTGGGCGTATATTTGATAAGTTGCAGTTTCTCAAAAATCTAAAGTAGTAATTGTTATTTGAATTTTTATGCAGTAATGCTTGTTTTAACAAGTTGTTTATTTTATTTCTTTTGAGGCCTAAATGCAGGAAATAAATGTTGAATAAAAATGAGTTATTGGAAAAGTAAACGAACATAAGTGAAGAGTGCTTTGATGTACTGTAGAATCAGATGCAATAAATTCTGAACTATCATGTGGAGATGAGGCATATTGTATTCAAAGTGAAACATTTGACACTGAAGATAACGATGACGAGTCGATCACCAATGATGAAAATGAAAATGTCATCAATATATCCGGGAAAAGGTATAGGGTACTAAGCAGTGCAGACTCTGATGAAGAAACAGAAAACACATTCCAGGAGACCGGAACAGTTGTCGATAGTACGGTGTGGTCAAAATTTGACGAAACTGGTGTTCTTGGAAGGTTACCATCTACTTGTATTTTCAAGGGTATGAAAGGGCCAACAGGTAACGCAAAAACGAGCATTATCGCAGATGGTCTTATCTCGTTGATAATAGATAACAATATTATCAAGCATATAAAAAAACGCACAAATGTAGACTGCTGAATTTTGAGGAATTATCTGAAATTTATTGGCATTTATTGGGATTTTATATGCTTGTGGAACTTTGAGAATATTGAGAATAGTCAAGCTTACTATCAACCAGGGCAAAATATTACAGTTGACGAGCAATTATTTTCGACACAAACCAGATGCAGATTTTCACAGTATATGCCTGATAAACTCAATAAACTTGGCATAAAATTGGAATGAATGTTTTGAATGGTTTTTATTATTTGGGAAAATATCAGCAATGCTTCTCAGTGAACAAGTTGTTCTGAAATTTGTCAAGCCATTTACAAGATGTTTAAGAAATATCACGACCAATTTTCTCTAGCATGTCACTCGCGACAAAATTATTATAAATAATTATTATATTAGGTATATAAAGAAGGTATGGCACCTGAACTGCGCCTGAACGATTTCCGCAAAAACTAATTCTTGAGAGCGTTGTCGAAAAGCACACCTAATGTCATCTTCGATATCCACTCTGTTATGGTGTTTCCATCAGCAGCATTGTAGGAAAACCACATAAATACTACGCAAAAGACAACAACGTTCGTAACGCTTATTCCGCATATCAGGATGAAAATCGACCATTTCTAAATCGATGAGTTTGTTCTGAAATCGGTCCGAAACTTTCGTCACTGCCAGTCGGAAGGGATTCAAACCTTGTCCAAATCGGCGTTTTTTAATAAAAGGAAAATATGTTTCAATTTTAACTTGTTGTAAAAAGTCTAGACAAATGCTGTACAATTTACTTTTTAATGGTCTTCTGTACTGTTTCGTCGCCTGTTCCAACATCGATCACTGAAGAAAGTATTTCAAACATTGTGAAATTGTCCAATTGAACATTACATTTCAAATTTGGAAATGTTTGCCGAGGATCGCGAAATTCGAAAACGCATCATCCAAGAAGGTTTTGTAACAATTTTTGCTAATCATTGTCATCTTCAAAGCGAAGTAAATATGCAATATTCCCTTGCACATTTCCCCCCAATTGATGACCAAATTCCCCACTAGGGGGGAATTCCCCACCGGTTGAAAATCACTGCATTAGAGGAAACAAAAGGGAACTATCCAAATCAGTTTATCAAACGGAAGATAACATGCGGTCTAAATAAAAGAGAAGCTATTCTTGATTCTAAGCATGAATATGTGAAAATATATAAAAGTAATAAAAAACACATGAAAAGATTTCCACCTCATTTTCAAAAAAACTCACGCTACAAGGACGAAAATTTATAAGGAAGGGTGCCTGGAAAACGCGTACTACCTTATATATATATATATATATATATATATATATATATATATATATAAGTTAAACATGGAACCACCCCAGCGACATCAATTATAGACGGAGCCACCCCGATGCCATCAACCGTTGGCCCCCACGCATCAGCAGAACATCACGATGACACCCAGACAGCCGAGTCAGCAGCACCCAGCCTGGACACTATCTGCAACCACAGGAATGCGGCGGCATCCGATGACAGCACCAGCACGGAGAATGTAATCGGATCATCGCTAGGCGCTAGGTTAGCAGTTTTAGGGAAAAAGGCAGGACAGTTAGGTCTTTAGCTGTAATAACAAAATCACTCCAGTTCTGATCGTCAAGTAGTGCAGTTGTATTTAAAATTTTTTAAAAAGACCTCCTTAGTGTTAACAAATGTAAGTGGCGCAGTCGGCGCGGATTTTTTAGAAGTGTTTAACGTCAGCTTTGATAGCTTCCGCGAGTGAATATCGTAGGAATAGTGCGTAATCCTCCTAAAAACCGCGAACCAAAAACGCGAGTGAATATCGCAACCAACAAAAATAGTAACCTAAAATATAAATAAGTGAATCAGACGTAATAAATTAGTGAATTAGACATAATCGTGAAGTGAATTACTGTAGCTGTACTCGAGTTCAAAGGTGAGTAATTTTACACTTTTTAAAAAACAATCTAAAACATTAGTGCTTATATAATGCCAGAAACACGCAGTCAACGGCTCTCCGCATTGCTGGAGGAGCAAGACGTGTTATCTGCAGAAGTAGCTTCGAATTCCATCGAGGAACTTGGAGCTGGGAATGAAAGAAGAAATAATCTTTCAGGAAATCATTGGCAAGAGCAAATCAATGCCTTGCAACATGACATTCAAGACATTGCAACACAGTTGCAAAGATCCTACAATAGGGGCACGCCCCAAACACAGGAAACCCCTATTGAAAAGGTATTAAAAAATTTGCAGACACCTTCAGTTCTGCGGGATTTATAAAGTTTTGATGGAAATCCCATCAAACTACACCAGTTTATCAAAACTGTGGATGGCATCCTACCATTACTGGATGTCGTCAAACATTCACCAATTTATAAAGTATGGATGCAAGTCATCCTCGGAACTTGCGTGGGACGAAATAAAAACCTGTCTCATAACGCATTTCAACGACAAGCGAGATGAAGTTTCTCTGACGAGAGACCTATTCAAGCTTGTTCAAACGAATGACATAGAGGAATTCTATGGCAAAGTTTCGAATATCATTGCACTCCTAGTTAATCAAATGCATTTGAATGAAACAAACGTGGCTGTGAAAGTCGCGAAACAACAATACTATCAAGATATAGGCCTGAGAGTGTTTGTGGCAGGGCTAAAGGAGCCCATAGGACCGATTATAAGAGCACAATCTCCAAAAACTCTTAAAGAAGCCCTCAGACTTTGTCTTGAGGAAAAGAATTACCTATATACGAGAAATTGTGCTCCCTTGGCCGAGTGGTTAGCGTCATAACTAACATGCCGGGTGTTCGGGTTCGATTCCCGTTCTGGTCGGGGGAATTTTTCGTCAAAGAAATTTCCTCCGACTGGCACTGTGATCACGCGTATTCTAGAGCTTGCCACTCAGAATGCATTCAAGGCGTGTTATTTGGCATAGAAATCTCAACTAAGTACTAATATAAATGACGCAAGTAATACTACGTTGAGACGGCGAAGTTCCTCTAGGAACTTTAGTGCCATTGAAGAAGAAGAAGAAGATATACGAGAAATCCTTTTAAAATCCACAATCCCTTGATTGGAGCCATCCCCAAACCACAAGTTCCAATAAAACCGCCATTTCCACCGCCCAGATCAATCCATAGATACCAGCCACAATTTAACACACAACCACAATTTAACAGACCGCCGTTCCAACCGAACCCTAATCCAAGGCCCCAATTCTACCCCAATCATAAACCACCGTTCCATCCCAATCAAAGACCATATTCCCAGCAATTTAAGCCTCCACCTTTCGTAACAAGTAGGAATAATTTTCCACCGAAAATGGCACACCCAAATGACACCGCTCGCCAGTCTCCCTCCGTTAAATCGCATCGAATCAATTACATTAATAGGCCCAACTTCCACATGCAAGAGGAAGCATGCGGCTACAATCAGAACTTTTACCCCTCACCGGAAGATTATTACTACCCGTATTATGACTATCATGACTATTACGATGAGTCTGATTTCTATAACTATCATGAACATCAAACGACAAATGAGTCGGATGATCACGCGAAAGAGCTGGAACCACCAGCAACCGAAAATGTTCCTACAACAGATACTGTCACAAACCAGATAAATAGGTTAACGATCGATGACTTAAATTTTCATACAGCCGAAGCTCATCGGCCGACGACATAAACAATTTCATACCCTATATCACTCTTCGAACAAATAAAGGAGAGTTGAATTTCCTCATTGATTCAGGAAGTAATCGAAACTATTTGGCTAAACAGCATGTAAATTTTGAAAACTGTAGGTTAACAAATCCAACAACCGTGAGAAATGTTAGTGGTTCTCATGTCATTGACAGATTTGTAGAATTGAATCCATTTCCACAAATCGCAGGCACTTCAAAGCAAATGTTTCTTATCTTCGACTTCCATCCCTTTTTCGATGACCTAATAGGCTATGAATCTTTAAAAACCCTAAACGCTGACATAATCACTTCCAACAATGAGTTAAAATTCCCAAACGGTGTTATTCCTATGAAGCGCAAATACCCGGACTCAAAGCCGTTGTATTTGAACGCACACGAAAATAAACCAGTGAACCTTTCCTCGAACGCAACTGGAGATTTCTATTTTGAAGAAGACATAAAAATTACTTCGAACGTCTTTATTCATTCCGGTCTGTACACGGCGAAAAACGGATACACTCAAGTGTACGTCACTAACAATTCCAACAAGTCATGTAAAATTAATCTACCCTCCAATATTCTCGAACTAGAAATAAATAACTTTGAAATCGGTACACCCGATAATTTCCTCTATGATAATCAAAGCCTAAAGAGATCTCTTTACGATCAGCTGAGGATTGACCACCTCAATGCTGACGAAAGAGAGAAACTCTTGAAGGTTATCTCTAAACACAGTGAGATATTTTTTACAAAGGGGCAAAAGCTTTCGTTCACTAGTGCTATTAAACACACTATCAAAACGAAGGATGAAATGCCCATTCATACGAAATCATATCGTTACCCTTTCTGCCACAGAGAGGAAGTCAAGCGACAGATTTCGGAACTGCTGGACCAAAGAATAATCCGTCAATCCAATAGCCCTTGGACTTCTCCTGTCTGGATTGTGCCAAAGAAACTGGACGCAACCGGCAAGAGAAAGTGGCGATTGGTAATAGATTACCGTAAGTTGAATGAGAAGACGATAGACGATCGTTATCCCATTCCCAACATTACGGATATCCTTGACAAACTGGGACGTTGCATGTACTTCACTACGCTAGATCTCGCATCTGGATTTCACCAGGTCGAGGTTGACGAAAAGGACATTCCCAAAACTGCTTTTAGTGTCGAGAACGGGCACTATGAATTTTTGAGAATGCCTTTCGGGCTAAAGAATGCACCATCAACGTTTCAGCGCGTTATGGACAATGTGTTGAGAGAACACATTGGTATCACCTGTCTTGTGTACATGGATGATATTATAGTGTTTTCAACCAGTCTGACGGAACATATTGATAATTTGACGAAAATATTCAGTACTTTGGAGAGACATAATCTGAAGATACAATTGGACAAGAGCGAATTCCTGCAAAAGGAAGTTGCCTTCTTAGGCCACATTGTCACTCCAGATGGTGTCAAACCGAATCCGGATAAAATCCAAATTATCAAAGAATGGCCATTACCCTCAAATGAGAAGGAACTACGCGGCTTCCTAGGAATCCTAGGATATTACCGCAAATTCATAAGGGACTTCGCGAAAATTGCTAAGCCACTGACAAATGCTTTAAGAAAAGGGGAAAGCATTAATCACTCGAAAGAGTTTATTGATGCTTTCAAACAATGCAAAGGCATTATCTCTAGTAGCAATATTTTGCAGTACCCTGACTTCTCAAGACAATTCATTTTGACCACAGACGCCTCCAATTTTGCTGTTGGCGCTGTACTGTCACAAGGAACAATCGGAAGTGATAAGCCGATAGCTTTCGCATCCAGAACCTTGAATAAGTCCGAAGAAAAATACTCAGCAATAGAGAAAGAACTATTAGCTGTAGTATGGGCTTGTAAGTACTTCCGCCCCTATCTTTACAGAAGGAAATTTGTCCTATACACGGACCACAAACCCCTTACCTACGGGCTTAATTTGAAAGACTCCAATAATAGACTTGTGCATTGGCGTCTATCACTCGGAGAATTCGACTATGAAATCCGCTATTGTCCTGGGAAACAGAACGTAGTGGCGGATAGCCTCTCTAGAGTTCGTAACGAACTCAATATGATTGAAAACACATCACCTGATACCGAAGCATCTTCTGCTACCAACTCGGATGATGAAAATACGTCGTCTGATTATCAAACTGTACATTCGGCCGACACGGACGACTCGGATCTTATAAAATGCACAGAATCACCGGTCAATTCATTCTATAATCAAATTGTCATGAAAATTGGACCAGATGCTCAAGACAATTATGAAGAAATATTCCCTAGAGTGTATCGAAGAACGATCACTAGACTCATCTTCGGTATGCCTATTATCTTTCGGATTTTCAAGGAATACATGGATCCCAAAAGGATTAACTGCATCTACTGTCCTGAAAATGTCATGAATACCATCCAAATAACCTACAAAAACCATTTTAGCAGAGCGAAACCTTTCAAAGTTTGTCTCTCGCAAAAACTTTTGATTGACCTCAAAACAGTAGAGGAACAAAATATAGTTGTGGAACAGACACATGACCGCTCTCACAGAGGCATGTGGGAAAACCACAAACAGATAATGGAGCGTTTTTATTTTCCAAGAATGAAAGCGAAAATAAGGGAATACGTTAAACTCTGCGAAACATGCAATAAAAATAAGTACGATCGACATCCATACAAAATTGCTCTAGGGTCTACTCCAAACCCGGAAAGACCACTGGATATAGTGCATGTCGACATCTTCATAGCAGAAAAAACTGTACTTCCTTTCCGCCATTGACAAATTTTCCCGTTATGGCACACTCATTCATATTAAATCCCGAAATATTATCGATATAAGAAAGGGACTGACTAAATTCTTCAGAATATTTGGAACCCCTCGTCTCATAGTTTGCGACAATGAGCCGGCACTACGAGCAATTGAAGTACGAGGACTCCTCCATGACCTCAACGTGGAAATGTTTTTCGTTCCACCAAACCATAGCCAAAGCAATGGATTAGTGGAAAGATTCCACTCCACTATCGGAGAAATTTTTAGGTGCATCAAACCCAATTACAGGGACTTGAGCACGAAAGAAGTTTTGAATATCGCTTGTACACAATACAACAACACTATTCATTCATCAATTAAAATGAAGCCCAGAGAAGCTTTCTATGGATTAAAAAGTAATCAAGAAAGACCTCTAAATATGGAACTCTTGGTTGAAGCAAGAGATAAAATATATGACGAAGTCATGTTGGCTCATGAGAAGTCAAAACAGCAAAACCTAAACTATCACAATAAACAAAGAGAGCCTGAACCAGAACTCCCCGAAGAACAGATAGCTTTCAACAAAGTTCAGGGTATTAGAAAGAAAACTAAACCCAAGTATTCCCCAATCACTGTCGCGGAAAATAGAGGTAGAACCCTTATCGACAATAATAATAGGGAATTACATAAAGATAACATTAAACGTATCTAATGAACTTTCTCATTCCAGGATGGACCATCATCTCAAAGATCGAATAACGTTTAGCTTGTGTTATGCACAACTAAACAACATCAAAAACGTTATATTTCAGCATCAGTATCAACATCAAAAAGAAGCAGCCGCGGCATGGCGAAGAATATGCGAGAGTTTATTCGTTCTTGCATCTGCAGCCGCCGTGGAGAGCAACATGGCCAAAGAATCAACAGATTCCTTAGTAAAACTGATGGATGAAATATGTGACCATCTTAACACACACACAACCAAGGATGGAAAACAAGGGAGCATGATGTGATTTACGATTAATCGCAAACTGCACAGATCGTAATCTGTGCAAACTGCGACTAACTATTAATCCTCACCCATCATAACCAAATGATTTTCTCTTGGTAACTCTGAGTTGACCAAAGCATTGCTAGACTGAAACTAGTTCGAATAATTGAGTTACTCTCCTTCCTCGTTTTGCTTTCAACTCCTAACAAGAATTTGCTCCATGGGAATGAGTGTCTCTATGACGTACGATTCTCGCTCTCTCATCCGGGCGTTCAATTTTTCTTTCCGAGCGCGTTTACTTCGATGAAACTGGGTAAAATAAAAAAATGCGCTACAGCAGATAGGACGACTTTAATGTTTCATGTTTCACAGAGGATTTCTCAGATGGTGTTTAAATTAATCAAGAGACTACAAACAATAATCCCTCTCAAATCACTAATTTTATGAGTTAATGTAAATGCGTTATTGGCCAAGGCTTTTACGACATCGGTGGTCTTGCGAGATATATTTTTCCGCCTGCCCAAATACAGACCACTTTTTTCGGGGCCGAATAAACTAGTGTCTAGAAAAGACCTTGATTACCTTGAATTAATAAAAAAATATAAATTAGCGCAAATATGTCAACATGTGTTTTTTTGTTTAAGCACGTAAATATTTGCTCATATTTTTTTTTGGATTGTGGCACTCTACATAATTTGTATGCAGATAGACTATCTACAGTTTGTGGGGGAATGGAATACTCATACAACTCAAATGGATAATGATTATCTGCTATCACAAAGCTGAGAAATTTTTTGACGTTTTGTTTTACTATTGATTCATTCAAAAAAAACTTTATTTTTAAATGTTTTCTTATCCTGAGACTGGCTCACCATATTGCACTGCTACTAAAACCGTAGGCTAACTTCAAGGATATTTTTTATTCATTTTCGGCGAATAATCAATAGAGTGCTGTGTTATGAAACATCAGAATAATAGCAAAAACAATATTACGATCATAAGGTGTTGGACAGGTTATTCCAGACGACATTGGAATATATTCCATCTGATCATCTTTAGAAAGGTTAATGACCTTCAAAGGATAAATTTATCTTGGGCACATTGAATTGATGTTCATGACTTCCAGTCGGACGTTTGTTCGCTCTGATAATAATTGTGTGGTCCTCACAAAGCATATATTCCAATGCCGTCAGTTCACTGAAATTATTCGCATACCGTTTGATGATAAGGTAGTATGTTGATAATCATTTGCTGCGATACCTATTGTTCCAACAGTATTCATTCGACAATATGAAGACTGAATACCTGAAATTAACCAGATTCTACCATGCAAATCTGCGGTTAAAGCAGTATGTACACTTGAGAGATGCAACAAGTTTGAAGGGATATAAAAAAACATTAGTCGTTCGACAAATCTACTGCCACATATGTCGGAAGTCCACGATACATGAATATCATACGTCCATACTATTTCATTACATTTATTCGCAACGAAGAACGTAACCACACAGAATTGAATTAATCAAATATGTGATCCGTTTTATCTACAAAATACAAAAAGGGTCTGAAATTCAATCGAATTCGGAAGGTGTTTCGTGAAGTCACTAATTGAATTACTGGTGGAAAAATTATTTGGAGAGAAATGTGAATGTTCAGAATTATTGGAATCTAAAAACGATTTTGGGCGGGATGAGATTCGCCCAAATCTGCTGGTAATAAAATTAATCAATTGCATCCATTACCCGTCTGCTGTTTATCGGGCGGGAGACGACAGCAAAATAAAATCGACACGAGACTGAGTCAGCCACTCACTGCGGACAGTGCAATAGAGAATTAAAAATCCCTCGATGAGTGTCGTAAGATTTCAGTTGATCGTCTCTTGTTACACTTTCCGATCAAGAACTCATCATCCGCTCTATGGAATGGGATTAATCGTTTGTGGCTTGCACTCACGATAAAACTTGAGTAGTAGAAGTAATGCTTCGAGAGTGCAAGCAGTGGGGATTCCGCTCTCATATTGCTTTTTTGAGATCTTGGTAGCTCACCGTTCCAAGTATTCTCTCTGTGTACATATGAAGAATAAAAGAGCCTCGCCTGCTGGGGGTGATTTAAAAACATCCGACTAGAGGGATATACTTATTCATTGATCGTTGAATGTGATTTTTTACCATCCCTGCACACAACACCTCTAACCTTCTAACCACCTAAAAATTTTACTAACTCTTAGGAATAAAACAAGCATATTAATAAACTAAATTTTTTTATTTTTAGATCACACGACGGGACGAAAAGAATGAATGCATTCCACTGGATCCCATCAATCCTATCCATCCTAACCATCCTTATAATTCCATTATCCTCACCATCCTCCATCCAAATACATGATATCACCAACAACGCAGGAGCGTTGTTTTTACAAAGGGGGGAGGGAAGGATTATTGACGGACATGATAGACTGTTGCACGTTATTGATTTTGCTCAATTTGAATAATCATTATCAATAATAGAAAAAATCGTAAACGAAATTCCGGACAACTCGAGCCAATTCTCTGATATTATCAAAACAAAAGTAACCGAAATTAGATCCATTTATAACAATCTAAATACCAAGAGAAACAGAAGAAGAAGAGCAATTGATATGTTAGGGAGCGCAATCAAATTTATAACTGGAAACTTGGACGCTGAAGATTTAAAAGTAATCAATTCTGATTTAAACAAACTAAGGAAAAATGAAAACATTTTTATAAAACAAAACAATCGGCAGATTAAAATTAATGAAAAATTTGAAAACCGAATCAATTTAATCAATAAACAAATCAGAGATCAAGAAAACTTTATTAGAAGAATTGTCGAACAAGACGGATCAATAATAGCAGAAAATCAAAAAATATTGTTAACATTACAATTAGACTCCTTTTTGGAAAATTTGAAATCTATAGAATACGCCATCATGTTGGCAAAGGTGAACATTATAAATCAATTGATTCTATCAACTAGAGAGAAAACAACAATTATGCAGGAGATGAGCAAACAGGGCATAGAAATCACTAATTTGGACGATGCCAGTAGTTACCTTACAACAACAGTGCTGCATCGGAGATCATCGATAGTCATCTGCGTTAACATTCCACGACTTCTCCCAAACGCCTTCAAGAAGATAATCCTGGAACCCTTACCTCGATTCAACCAGTCAATCAAATTGATGCACAACGTAGTTTTCCAAAATACAAACCAAATTCTGGCCATCACATCAGCTTGTCAGGAGATCAACAAGGTCACAATATGCGAGAAGAGACAACTAGTCGACATAAGCGATCATCTTTGTGAAGCATCACTCTTGAAAGGACAACCCGGACAATGTCCTTCGTCAGAGAAATCACCTGCAGTTGAGATTCGAATAATCTCCCCAGGAACACTGTTGGTGGTAGCCGTTCACCAAGACGTAAACATCAACAGCACCTGCGGTATCAGCAACCGAACGTTAACCGGTATTCATATGGTAACGTTTCACAATTGCTCCTTGCTCGTGAATAATGAACTCCACGAAAATTATGAACTTTGGTTTAATCAACCAATCATCAATCCAATACTACCAGGACAAATAAAAATCTCAACCATCGAGAGGAACGTCAACATGACAGAAATCCAAGAACTGCACCTGAAAAATCGGGAACACCTTGAAACGATGGACCTAAAAAACAGATCGGATTTGTATCGCTCAGCGGCTTTATTATCCTCGCATTCGTTCTCCTGGCTTTGCTTATCCTCAAACACTATGGCTTTGCGAAAACAGGAAATTGCTCGGGACGAGCAATGTCTAAGGGGGGACGAGTTAAACATGGAACCACCCCAGCGACATCAATTATAGACGGAGCCACCCCGATGCCGTCAACCGTTGGCCCCCACGCATCAGCAGAACATCACGATGACACACAGACAGCCGAGTCAGCAGCACCCAGCCTGGACACTATCCGCAACCACAGGAATGTGGCGGCATCCGATGACAGCACCAGCACGGAGAATGTAATCGGATCATCGCTAGGCGCTAGGTTAGCAGTTTTAGGGAAAAAGGCAGGACAGTTAGGGACAGTTAGCTGTAATAACAAAATCACTCCAGTTCTGATCGTCAAGTAGGGCAGTTGTATTTAAATTTTTTTAAAAAGACCTCCTTAGTGTTAACAAATGTAAGTTATATATATATATATATATATATATATATAAGAACTCAAGGATCCTGAGAAGTTTTGACCAGATTTGATTAGCTGTCACTTCAGTGGTACCGTGACTACAGGATCGAGTTATTCGAGCAAGACCTCAACTCATCCAATTGTCCTCAGATTCAGCACTAACCGAGTAATATTGTTCAATTATAAAACGGCTCGAGAAGAGTCCCAAGGTGACCAGAGATGTTACACAGAAAGGAGATGTTTCAAAAATCTAGCGGTCAGATTGACTAACAGTGGCCAAAGTGTCTAAAACCACATGCAAAATATTCGAAGAATGGTTTTATGAATAAACCGAATCGAAATATTTTTTTATCTTTTTTAAAAGTACAGCAAAAAAACTTTTATTTTGATGCCACATCATTTTAATGTTTTTTTATATTTTTTGAACAAACAATTGAATAGTTGTAAAATGCAAACAATATCTAAACACGCCATTTCTCACCCAATGTGTTTCACAAATTGTACTGTCCAAAAGGAGCGACTAAAGTAGTAGCGAAATACAATTTAACTCATCAATACCACAGCGAAAACAAAGCTATACACCGTGCATATTATTCTATCTCAAGTACAACTTCATCCTTGCACCCGCTAGTGAGTAGATAACGGTCTACCCTGATGCTGATATCGCACAAAACGGTTTTGCTCGATACTGCTCGGAGGAATAGAATAGAAGAAGCAAAGTGAAACATTGCATTGCAAGCCCCAGCCCTGTGTGATTCTCCTGCCAGCCGGTCTTGATAAAAAATGACTGCCCGCAGCGAAGCGACCAGCCATTCTCCATCCGTGGAGTAATTAACACTGTCAACCAAAAGAATATGAAAGAAAACAGAGTAATCAAATCCGACAACAGCAACAACATTGGTGTTTGCGACCGACAACGCGACTGATAAGCAAGTGTCTCATGAGACAGATTTCGATGTCCATCCCTATCCTTATTCTCATACTACATGGGCTGAAAAGTCCCGAAATTTTCCATCCGATGGTGCCACTAAAAAATGAAAAGGATTCATTTCGAGATATTCATCTGTCACTAGCTTAAGTGTGAAGTTTCATGACATTTCGTTTATTTGTTCACAAACTACAGTTGTTTAAGTACCACTACCTGAACATTCGTATAGAAAATGGAAAAGGAGGAATATCGCATTTTGATCAATCATTGTTTTTTTTTTTTTGATGAGAAAAACTTCTGAACAATCAATGCAGTGGTTGATATTCCACTAGTGCTCCTTCCAGAACAACAGTTTATCGGTGATTTAGATGCATCTGGAAGGCCAAAAGAGGCTACGAATCCAGAAATCGTAGAACAAGAACATCGACTCGTTTTGAACGATTGTAAAGTGAAGTTACACGAGTTAGCTGAGGCCGTAGGCAATTAAAAAGAACGTTTGGGATACATTTTGCACGACATTTTTGACATGAAAAAGCTATCCGCGCGATGGGTGCCGTACAGCGGCGCGTTTATGAATCTGCAGCCGGTTTGATGTTGTTGAAGCGTAATCGAGTGGACTTCTCCCGACGTTTTGAGATATTGGATGAAAGTGGATCCATTACCACACTCCTGAGTCAAATAGGCAGTCTGCAGAGTGGCATATTTCGAAGACGTTTCATATTACAGAAAGGGAAGTTGGAAAGGAAGAAATGTTGGAAACTCGCTATACCATGTGTTTTGCCCCAAACGAGTTTCAAATTTCCTGGCACAACCTGGACGAAAACACAGCAAGGCCTTCCAAATGGCCTCTCCCAAATTCGAGTGTTTAGTTTAGTTTTCCAGATTGACCTTTTTCAAGGTTCCTGGAGAATGATCTGAGAAAGTTTGAAGGATCTATTGAAAACATAATAATTGTTTCGCGAAAAGTTTTCGCTCAGTGCAAGCAATCTTTCATCAATGTCAGTGCCACCAGGCAGCGAGCAGAGATTTTTGTCAACAAGGAATCGCTTCAAAAGAAGAATTGTGAATAAAATATGTCAAACCACATTGCAATTGTGGTATTTTTTAACATTTTTGCTCTCAAATACGAGGTGGTTACATGATGAAAACATGATGATTCCCATACCGTTAGGTGAAGAGTGGTAGTATATGATTAAATTACCTAATATGCATTTTTGATTTCATGCGTCCCCAAAAGTGGTGGTGATACCAACACAGAATCGCCTGTGGCTGAGTTTGTCTAGAAGACGAAATGAATTAGTAATAAGGACACAAATTTCGACTTATAGTTAGCTTGTGCATTGCTGCCGGGAGCATAAGAATGAATCATAAATCAACCATCTTTTGCTGCTTCCGTAAAACCACACAAACTATCGGTCCTTTTTAGGGTCTCCAAACTGTTCACTAAAGAAGTATTTCAAAAAGTTCGATGTATTCTAAAGTTATATCCGAAATAAATGAGAGTGGATTGATTTTTTATTTTTTTTTACTGGGAGAGTGAATTGTGTGAATTTTTGAATGCTTTTGAAATTATTGATGGCCAATCGACTCCGATCGATCATTCATTTTTTGTGAATTCGTGCATTGTTTTCAAATGTCAAAGTACAGCGTATTTCAAGCCGGATGTGAAGAAGGCAAACGGTGAGAGCTGTGTTATTTGGTTGAAAAATGAATGTGAAAATAGGTTCGTCAATTTGCTCATTTTGTCTTTTCATTGTTTTGTGAATAGTTTGCTAAACTGATTCAGTGCAAGCATTCATGATTGTGGGACACCACCATTCTGATGTGTATTTTATGAAAGCTATTCCGAGAAAGTGCTAATTATTTGCGTTCCGATTCTAACTAAACGAAGGTTCGTTCTAAGCATGTCTATTTTACTTTGGAACACATCAGATGTATTTAGTCACTGATTCAGGAGAGAAAACCAATATTTGTGAAAATAACATTGACTTAATCTGCGATTTTTTCCACAGGGGCCACAAACACGTTTAGAGGGCCGCAGAAAATGAATCAAGAAGGGTGGTGTCCAAGATACGACCGCGTTTTTTAAAGAAGGACTACGAAATTATAGACGGCGAAAAACAAACATTAAAGTAATTCAAGCATGAAACTTTTTAGTACCGTAAACCGGACCACGATTTTCAGAAAAATGTAAATATTTTCGAAATGTTCTGTTCAATCCATACCCTATTATTTTTAAAGACAGTACTGGTGCCAAGGTTACAAAACGGTATGAAATGTTTTGTTGAAAAAATTCCTTGAACGTTAGTTTGGAAAAGAAAATTTCAAAACATACTTTTTGTATAGGTAAATGTATAGAAATTCACTGATAAAATAAGGTAAATAACTTTGGTAAAATATATGATAATTCAAGGGTTCAAGGATACCAAATCGGACTTAATCCACCTAAAGATGTAGTTGTGCCTTTCTCATATCTCGAAATAAGTTTGAGCTGCAGGTCATTCGGAGACCGTCAGGCTTATCCTTATGTGGCCGAAACCCTTGATATGGTCACCAATGAGCTAGTGTTTACAAACAATGAAGTTCGATATGCCGCATGATAGGATTTGGCTCTGGTCATAAGGTGGTCACTTTCCTTGGAAACCTGATCCGGAACATATCCGGATTAAGTCAATGAAGTCATATAGGCTTGGTTTTGTTACCAATAAGCTAGTTTTGAAAAATCATGAAGTTTTATACTCCAAATGACGTGTTTTGTATTGTTTTGGATTCCAGAATTAATGACCACTGAACTTGTTCCTGCCATATCTTCGGAACCCCTGGACCGATTCCTATAAAACTTTAAAGAGCTCTCAAATGAAATAAAATTGAAACCCCATTTTGAAGCTTGTCGGGTTCAATTCGGTTCTGCCGATTCAGAAAACTAAGCCGCATCCTTTGATGTCTGGATGTTGTCTTTCATTGTGCTTTTTTGTAAAAAATTGAATTTTCTCACTTGCAATTGTAACTATTTGATTACTATTAAAACTAGTAAAGAATCAGCAGAGTGTGAATGTGAATAATTATATCGTTTTGACGTGTTGAAAATATGTTTCTTTACCATGCTTAAAAATGGAAACGAAAACGCGTTTCAGAAAACGATAAATTTCTATGCAATTCATGGGGGTATTCTAGTGTAGAGCCACGAATTTCGGACATTTTTTCGAGCTTGGTAAAAATAAAACAAAGAATATTTTTACGGTCCATAATATCATTATCTGTTCATCTATCTTTAAACAATAAAACAAAACTTGAACGAAAAGAAAACATTCATTAGAAGAATAGTGAAGAGCTGATGAAATGAGGGGGTTAAAAAAAGTTGTGCCATGGCGTACACGATTCCAGCACTTCCGATTATCGAAAACAAAAAAATCGAACAGATTCTGAATCAGTGAAGATGCCGCTATCGCATGAACATCGGACAAGTCAAAAACATTTATTTTGACAAAATGACGGCTAATTGGAAAACAAAATTCGATTTAAAACGTTTTTTCTTACGTTTCCCGATTTTTTAAGAACAGTAAAATTTAAAAAATGTCATTTAGAGGTTCATGCGATAGAGAGATGCATGCAGATTGTATTCATATAGATTCGACATGAATCTGTTAAGTAGAACTTGAGATATCGTGTACGCCAGGTTGAAAAAAACTAGTTTCGAGAAAAACGCGTTTGGAATTTATTATTATGGTCGTACCAGGTTAGATAGCGCATCACTAAAATGCCTCTAACTCGGAAAATAATAGAATTTTCAATAAATCCTCTCTAGAGTGTATTCTTGAATGCCTAAACTAAAGAAATGTGAAGGAAAATATGTTTGATTTTTTTTTTAATTTCTAGACTAGAATACTGACTTAACAAGTGACTGACGAAATAAATCTACAGATGATTATTGAAAGTGTCATAGTAAAAAGTTTTAAATTTAATTGAATAAATGCTTCAAAAACTTAAGTTTGTTTTTATTAGTACGTTTAATCCATCTCACCCTGGTGATCAATTTGCTCCCGTATGGCACTGGCATAAGCCGATGATTGAATGCTTTCACTGAGTGAGTGACGCAAAAGAAAATCGAAGCAATAAAACACCAATTTGAACAGATTTTCAAATTAACTCTCAGAATTCACATTTACTGTTGATTGCTTGCTGTCTAGAGCGACACTGAAACACTGAACTTATTGAATATTCAAGTAGTTTTTCAGTATCTTATAAGAAAATTACATTTCCAATGCTCCCAAAATCAAAGCACCAAAGAACACTTAGTACGTCAACAGAAAATACGAACCGAGTGGTACGATGCTTCTGCTTATCAGTGCTAGATCTGCAGTATGCTTGTTTCGTGAATATTCTGAGAAAGCATTCTGAGGTGAAAAATTTTGCATGTTCGTTAAACACAGTAGCAAAATAGAAACTGAGGTTGACCATGGCGAGCACAATATCTATAATGCTTTCACGGCTATTCGATGACATGCATCAACCGCTGACCAATCCTGACTTCGACGGACCTTCAAGCATATTTATAGATTTTTGTGATTTCAATAGAATGCTTTCAAAACATTGTTTGAGCTATTGAAAGGTTGGGTCAATAAGTAACAAACATCACTCATATACATTTTTTTCTTCGAAA
This sequence comes from Toxorhynchites rutilus septentrionalis, assembly GCF_029784135.1. Taxonomy (NCBI): domain Eukaryota; kingdom Metazoa; phylum Arthropoda; class Insecta; order Diptera; family Culicidae; genus Toxorhynchites; species Toxorhynchites rutilus. The sequence continues at coordinate 55,538,317 of NC_073746.1, forward strand.
GTGAGTGTCATACCATTTCTTTTAGCCGCCAAAAAGGTATTACCGTTCAAATCCCTTGCACTCCAAATGTAACGCTCTCGTTTTCGAAATTTTAAACTTACACTCCAGTACAGATGCAGAAATAATGCGGTACAAAAAAAACAGAAGCACTCTCCACCAGATGACATGAAAATCGCAGCGGTGCCTTTACCGAATAAAATGGAATAAAGGGTGTGTCACATCAAATTGCATCACGGAAAAAACGCTGTAGAAATTTAATTTTTAGGAATTATATCTTCAGCTTTCGCTTATAATCAGATAAGAGTGTATAGATCACGTTGGCCATGCTTCACTGTCAATTTTTCGTAAATTTGGAAAAATGTCGTCGAACGAAAAAGAGCGTCGTGAATTAATCCTACGCACTCATTTCGAGAATCCGGAGTTGTCACATCGGGACATCGGTAAGATGCTGGGAATCGTCCAATCCACGGCAGAGTACTAAAACGATACTTCGAGAACCTAACCATCGACCGGAAGGTGAAGAACGGCAAAAATGGATGCTCCGTCAGTGAAAAAGATCACAAGCGCGTAGTTAAGCAGTTTAGACGTGATCCGGGAAGTTCGGTCCGGGATGTCGCCAATAAGCTGAATTTGTCAAGTTCATTCATCCAGCGGACCAAGCAGCGGGAGGGCCTGCGTACATACAAGGTTCAGAAGGCTCCTAACCGCGACGAAAGGCAAAACATGGTGGGGAAGACGCGAGCCCGGAAGCTGTACACCGAAATGCTGACGAAGCCGCATTGCCTGGTAATGGACGACGAAACCTTCGTCAGCTGCCGGGCCTGTTGTTCTTCTCCGCAGAGGACAAATTCAGCGTTCCGGAGGAGATTCGCAAGCAGAAACTATCCAAGTTTGCCAAAAAGAACATGGTGTGGCAAGCGACCTGCTCTTGCGGAAAGCGGAGCGCAACCTTCGTGATGACCAGCACGGTAAACGGGCAGGTTTACCTTAAGGAGTGCCTACAGAAGCGCTTACTACCACTATTGAAGCAGCACGAGGGCCCGACCATCTTCTGGCCGGATCTCGCTTCGTGCCACTATTCAAAGGACGTGTTGGAGTGGTACGAAGACAACGGGGTCACCTTCGTGCCAAAGGAAATGAACCCGCCCAACGCGCCGGAGCTTCGCCCAATAGAGATTTCTCTATTGGTGATTGGGCGATTATGAAGCAGGCCCTCCGGAAGAACCCAAAAGTTGTCAAATCGGAGGCGGACTTCAAGAGAAAATGGATTTCTGTTCAAAAAAAAACTACAACCTGACGTTGTACAGAATCTTATGGACGGGGTAAAGAGGAAGGTGCGAACATACGGGCTTGGGCTCGAAGTATGAATAAAAAGAAAATGCCAAAAGTTGTTTAATAGTTTTTATTTTACTGTCTAAAATTTTCAAAAGGATCGGTCTACAGGGTGAATTTCTACAGCGTTTTTTCCGTGATGCAATTTAATGTGACACACCCTTTAACTGTGTGCGATATCTACCTTCTATTCATAATTGAGAAAGACTGATGTCTGCTAGCTGGAGCGAAGCTGTGATTTGAATAATGATGATCATGGATTGAATTATAGAGGTTTTGAAATTACTCAGTTCATTCGCCTCTAGCCTCGAGATAAGCCAATTTTGAAAACCGCCTGATCACTAGCTGAATGACTGTTGCGAATAGTTTTATGAAGATAAATTAATTTGGAAACGAGCGGGGCTTAAGTTGCACTATTTTCTCTATCCATGTCCGAAGAACGAACGCTGCATTTGCTATTTCTTTTTGATAAAAATGTGTCATACTTTCTGATTAGGCACCATTACTGCAAGACGTAGTCCTACGTTAGAAATTTAGGTATTGATTTCTTAGGTTTTCGTTATTGTTACATGTTCAAAATAGTTAAAAATAAAGTAACACCAGATGGCCCTACCAGAAGAGCCCGTCGGGTTGCAGTATAGTTGAGTATAGCTGGACTAAATCAATAAACTGTGCTTAAAAGTAAGCTACTACTTTTATAGTATTCCAATTTGTTAAATACAAAATAAGAGGTTGTGAAAAACGCTATGCTCTTGTCGAGATTATGCATGTAATCATCGGTCATTGTTATATGGTTTTAAACAACCAATACGATGCATTTAATCGAACGAACAAAATAATTGAGAAAGTGAGATTGCGAAATGGTTCAGAGAATTCTCTTTTACGTCGTAAACAACACTTACGAATTGACGTTGAATCGCGGTTAGGTGTTAGAACTGAAACTGGACTGATAGGTCATTACTCAATCAATTCTAGCGATGGGGAGCTCGATCACAAGTGCAATTCAGAACACCGAAAGATAGAACGATTTAGAATTATCACGCTGATTCTCCGATACGTCTGCTTGCTCAGTACTTTTTACTTGTGATATTATTCAAAACGTACAATCACTCTGACTTAGTGATTGGGACTGAGGATTTTGTTTTTTTCAGTACAAGGAATTTGCGATGCAAGCTTACGGTATTACCCAAGTATAGGAATGCGTTCGGCTTATAGGTCAATTACCTAGAACACGCTTCATCAAAACGAGTCTAGTATGTAAATGAGAATGTGTCAATTTCAAAATATGAAAACTTCACCACAGGATCGCAAAAAGTATCTCTATAAGGGAATCATTGTATTTTACCTCGATATGCTTGTACCGCAACAGAGTCAGAATAATCGAATTTTTGCTCGTCATTGTCTCCCTCCGAAACCTGTTTTGTGAACAAGAGGATTAAGGATGAACCCGGTTTGTCTCGATATAAAAAGGATTTCGGGCCGGAATGAAGAACGCGATATCAATTGTGATCTTGGACTTGGGGCGTTCTGTTTGGTAATTTTAAATTTATGTAACTTTTTTGAAATATTATTATGTAACCTTAACTCCACAGGCCGATTACAGCGACAACCAGAAGGCTATAATCAAAAAGTATTCGGACGTTTGCGAAACAGAAACAGGAATCTCAGCTGACTCTCACATCGTGAAGCAAGCCCCATATGGGGGACTGTCAGCCAAGGATGGTATCTCCAGAGTAATTGTCTTCTGTTAAGGTAAACCTCTCTGGATAATCACTAATTTTCGTATCGTTGTCTTCCAGAAATATATCGTCTGCATGCAGCGCGGAATGGGGTTCCTTGAAGAGGATGGTAAAATCAATGTAGAGAATGTAGTTAACTTCATGGTGCCACCCTACGATCGCAAAGCGGTAGAAGAGTTGACCAATGATTGCGTCGGTTCTGAGGTAGGATCACTGGAAGATAAGGCATCCAGTTTTTACAATTGTTTTTTCACGAAAAAAAAAATTTGATATCTAAGCAATTGCTAACCGTATGGTGCAGGATGTCAAAGTATATTCAAAAATAAAAGAACGTTTTGAAAAATTACACGACTGATACTATCCTCAAACCGAAACCAGTTTGACCTCCAGCATTCTCGTAATTGTGTTCACCTTGACCGCATAAGAAGTCGGAGAAGATGCAATAATTCATCAGCCCTGCATTTTCGCCGATCCTTTATCACCGACCAAGAAGATAGGCCAGAAACAACGAAAAGTGTTATTTATCAGCCCATATCTGGCTTGATCATTCTCTCCTACTCGGCTGTATAAAAACGATGCCATCCGATACGCTGATCATCAGACGAAAAGTTGGAGCAGAACCTACAGAACGTGCCGAATAAAATAATCAAAATGAAAACATTGGCTGTGATTTGTGCTCTGTTCATAGGAACACACGTGAGTCTCTGATATCGATTATCGATCCATAATCTACGATCATTTGTCATCGTTTTTGTAGGCTTTCTTCACAGCGGAGCAGCACGACATTGCGAATAGGCTGATTCAGCAATGTGCGACGGAAATTGGCGAAGAGTTTCGTGAGATCTCCGCGGAACGCTTCATCGAGGGTAACCTGGGCCGGAGAGACGACAAATTCAAGTGTTTCGTGAGGTGTGTTTTGTCAAAGCCCGGCTTTATCGACGCGGCTGGCGAAGTGAACAAGGAAATCCTTATTGAAAAACTATCCAAAGGAAATACACGAGAAAAGGCGGAAATGATTGCCGAGCTGTGTCACAAGTTCGATGGTACCGATGCCTGCCAGAAAGCATTCGGGTTGTACGAATGCTATCAGAAGAACAAGTCAATCTTGTAAGCGTTGTTAAGTTTCGTTACAGTTGTTTCATATATATTGAATAAAGAAAGCTATATAAATCATTCGTTCTGACCGGCTGAAAATCGAAAGTTGACGCGATCGAGCGGGAAAATTTAATTCCTAGCAACAGCGCAAAGCTGCGAGCTTTCACTGCGAAAGTTGCAATGCAACCGAGAAGGGAAGCCAGCGAATATTGCTGGAGGCAACGTCCAGCTCATGCCATTATGTCAGAGGTCCGGCGGCGCAGATGTTTGATAACCCAGACGGTGCATTGAAAACGGATAGATCAAGCGAAAGGTTGCGCAAAACGGGTGATAGTAAAATTGCATTATGGCTGGTAGCATTTGAGGGAGGGTATCCACTTACGACATGAGCGCAAAGGTATATGATCAGAGGGTACTCTTAACGAGGAACCTTTCGGAAACAGTGGCGAGAGACGAAAATTACTTTCACTGTCGGCTCACAGACTCAAATTTTATGGTTTACCCTGCATCGTAGAAAAATATTCTAAGAAGCTAGTGAAACTATTATGATGTCACAGCTGTTGGAATCCACGAGTATAACCTTCTCCAATTCCTTAGTTTTTCCCGTGCATGTCATCTTTTTATTCTACTCATTTAATTTTATGTGGAACTTTTGACTAGAAAAAGAATTAGTGCTATTTTACAATACTTAACATTAAAGGTATCAGTAACAAGTCTTTTATCATTTCGGTTGTTCAGAAAGTTAGTGCAGGCCGGCGTTCATGCTTATTTTAATTAATATCACTTTGACGTATTTATAACATCAAACATTAGGAGTTAACAAAGGTCATTGAACGAAACCGCTAATATAACGTTGATCAACGTCAATTCCATAAAAAAAATTATCCGACGAAAAAAATAGTTAATTTGTACCTTATACTTTTAAAGAAATTATTGAATTATACACAGTAGATCAAAGGGTTTCTACATCGTCATGAGGGTTTTTTAATGTATCTAGATTTATATTTAGTTGATTTAGAGAACGTCTCATGCAATTTGAAGCCATTTAACAACAATTTTTTTTTTTTTGAAAACCCCGAATTCCTGCTCTCTCCCATTTGATGGTTTTCCGGTTTTCAATAAAACTCAAATTTTGCGACTCTAGTAAATTATGTCCGATTGAGCTAATATTTTTTATTGGGTAAAATCGCGAAAATCAACATTTCGCACGAAGTTACATAAGAAAAATCGAGACAACCATTCTTATTGGCACCCTGAGCCATACATTTTGCCACGTATTTCGAAAAAAAATAAGTGACAGAGTGTTGATTTTTGACAAAAAAAATTTCAAGACAACAGTAGACCTCGACGTTTCATGCAATTTCAAGACATTTGGCATCAATTTTTTCTTTTTCACAATTTTGATGAACCACCCGAAAAAGAATGCAGAAATGCGTTGATTTGATTTGAAAAAAACCTAAAAGTACACTTAAATG